>NC_142462.1:87386960-87538476 GCF_049115385.1 Moschus berezovskii
GCTTCTCAGATGGCGCTAGTGGTAAAGAGCCCGCCTGCCAATGCAGGAGATGTAAGAGATGTGGGTTTGATCCCTGGGTCAGGAAGATTTCCTGGAGGAGGGCATGCTAACCCGCTCAATATTCTTGCCTGGAGAATAGACAGAGGAGCCTGGTGGGCTACAGTTCATAGGGGTGCAAAGAGTTGGACACGACTGAAGGGACTTAGCATGCACGAACACATGGTAGTTCTATTCCTAGTTTTTTAAGAAATCTCCACACTGTTCTCCATAGTGACTATATCAATTTACAAACAGGGGGCTCAATCCAGTGTTCTGTGACAACCTAGAGGGGTGGGATAGGGTGGGAGATGGGAGGGGGGTTCAGGAGGGATGGGACATATGTATACCTGTGGCTGATTTGTGTTCATGTGTGGCAGAGGCAAACACAATATTGTAAAGTAATTGTCTTCCAATAACTGCATTTTTTTCTATACTTCTCAATACTATACAATTATAATCTTTGATAATTATTACTGAAGAGGGCTTCCCTCATAGCACAGTCGTGAAAGAATCTGCCTGCTATGCAGGAGACCCAGCTTCGATTCCTGGGTCAGGAAGATCCCCTGGAGAAGGAAATGGCAACCTACTCCAGTATCCTTGCCTGGAAAATTCCATGGACAGAGGAGCCTGAAAGGCCCTAGTCCATGGGGTTACAAGGGTCGGACATGACTTAGCGACTAAACCAGTTACTCAAGAACAATAAAAAAAAACCCCACAGATCTGGGGCCAATGACCCAATTGTCTAAGGTGTTAAACAAGTAACCATCAAAATTAAAGTAGAGATGGGCAGAAAGGAGAACGTGGCAAAACTGAAGGGTGCAAGCTAGTCTAAAGGGAAAAGTTAATCCTCTACTGCAGCTCACTAGAGCCCTGTGGAAACACTCAAAATAAAAAAAAAGATCATGACATCCAGTCCTATCACTGCTGGTCAAATAGATGGGGAGACAATGGAAACAGTGACAGACTTTATTTTCTTGGGCTCAAAAATCACTGCAGATGGTGACTGCAGCCATGAAATTAAAAGACACGTGCTCTTTGGAAGAAAAGCTATGACTAACCAGACAGCACATTAAAAAGCAGAGACATTACTTTGCCAACAAAGGTCCATATAGTCAAAGCTATGGTTTTTCCTGTAGGCATGTATGGATGTGAGAGTTGGACCAAAAAGAAAGCTGAGTGCTAAAGAATTCATGCTTTGAACTGTGGTGCTGGAGAAGACTCTTGAGAGTCCCTTGGGATACAAGGAGATTCAACCAGTCAATCCTAAAGGAAATCAACCCTGAATATTCATTGGAAGGACTGATGCTGAAGCTGAAGCTCCAATACTTTGGCCACCTGATGTGAAGAATTGACTCATTGCAAAAGACCTCGATTCTGGGAAAGATTGAAGGCAGAAGGAAAAGGGGATGACAGAGGATGAGATGGTTGGATGGAATCACCACTTCAATGGACATGAGTTTGAGCAAGCTCCAGGAGTTGGTGATGGACAGGGAAGCCTGGCATGCTGCAGTCCATGGGGTCACAAAGAGTCAGACATGACTGAGTGACTGAACTAAACTGAATGTTGAAAACTAAACTGAAATTACTCCACATATATGTGCATACCTTGGTTGCATATATTGTATTGCTCTGGATTTATAAACAAATGGATTTAAAAACAGGGCTTCCCTAGTGGCTCAGATGGTAAAGAATCTGCCTGCAATGCAAGAGACCTAGGTACGATCCCTGGATCAGGAAGATCCCCTGGAGAAGGAAATGACTCTCCACTCTGGTATTCTTGCCTGGGGAATTCCATGGGCAGAGGAGCCTGGCAGGTTACAGTCCATGGGGTCACAAAGAGTCAGACACGACTAAGGGAATGACACTTTCACTTTAAAAATCAAGCTTTTCATATTCACTCGCTCATAAGTAGAAGAGCAAATGTATAGTTGCAATGGTGATGACATTTGTGTTCAGCTACATCCTGCCCTGCTATCTCCCAATTCTCTGTCACTGAACAGAAGTGGGAAGTGATGCCTCTGTGTGTGGTCTTCTGTGTGTTAGAATGTGGCATATAACACATTCGGCTGTGAATTGTTCACTTTAATGAAATGATCCTGTTTACTGAAACAGTAAAGCATCCTTTAAAGTGAATTATGCATTACATACTTGTTGAACGCCGGAACCGCCGTGCTCCGACCATTATTTCTGCACTAAGTGCTGTTCTACTCACCGATGAGGTACATGCCGATCCAGTCCCCAGCATCCACTTCCTCTTTGATGTCCCAGTGGATCACCAGGTCCTGCGAGTGCCCTATGGAGTAGTAGGAACTGCTGACCATGAGTGTGGAGCGGCTGTCTGAGGTGACCAGGTCGGTGTCGCTGGTGGAGCGGGGGATGGTGACGGCACCGTGGGGGCCAGTCCTGATGGCCACACTGTGGTACTGGCCTGGGTTGTAGCTGTGGCGGAGCGGCTCCTTGCACCGGCGTCGATTCTGGGAGTTTCTAGATGGAGATGCCATGGCGGCCAGGCCTAAGAACCTGTTCTGGTACAGATTCTGTGGGGGCAAACATACAGTCAGCAGGGGCGGGAGATGCTGGCTCCAGTCAGTCATCGTCTTCACAGGGAAGGGAGGATGGGTTGGGGAAAGCCAGCAGGGAGAGAGCAGCCCTTTTAGGAAGATTTGAAATAGAGCATTTTCCTCGGGGCCAGAGTGGTAGCTCTGGGTTCAGGTGGGGAAGGCAAGAACGAAATACACACTCACCAAGGCGCCATGCCTTTCCTTGCTCTGCTGGGGTCTCTGCCTCCCTCAGCTCCCTCCAGCCTGCCTGGTATCAGAAGGCCAGGAATGTCTACAGAATATGACCTGGCAGTGTGACTGCCCCCAAAGTGCCATCTCTTGAGTTCTCTGGCATAAATTCAATTGGATCCAATTTTACCCTTCTTTACGATAGATGATGGTTATTATCACGGCACATTTTAGTGATCTCTGTGGCATTTGAGAGCCTACACACAACCCAGAATCAGAGGCAGTCCCTGCTGGAGGAGGCGGTCACTGTCTTTCATTTACAACTCTCATTCTACAGCAGGTCACTGTACCACCTGAAATGCCTATTAAGGATCTCAGATATCCTAGTAATCTTCACACACTGCAGTTTTCACTAAAATCCAACCTCAGAAGACCATGTCTCCCTTAGAACTAACACTGTAGAAAATATTGTATCTGCTGAGAAAAAAAATGCATTTTTTTAAATTGTTTACAACTTGGAGCACTTCAAACTAGCTGAGCTGATTAAGACCAATAACATGACTGTTTTGCTACAGATGGCTTTGAAAACAGGGGGAAAGGGCATCTGGTAGAATTGGAAGGAGGGATTCTTTTTTGAAACAAGCAGGGGTGATTTTTATTTCATCAAAGTATACTATACTATCCCATATAAATTGGGATTTAAATGTACAGGGGTTCCTGTCTATAAAAGAACCTGCTGTTGTACAACTAATAGTACTTTTGTTTTTAAGAAGAGAAGATTAAAGTCTTAAAATGTGTTACATCATGCAGTTTAGATCCCAGGACTGTAACTTATTATACACATCCATCAAATGCGAGTTATTGAGTATCTGTTAACCATCCAGGAGAACCAGACTCGGCACCAGTCTACTCTTGAGATGATATAAGTCTATTTAGCAGTAATTTGGGTCCATACGTTTTTCATCTTCAAAGATCAGGGCACTTGTAAAAAGTCTATTAACCTGGTTAGGCACAGTGTTGGTATTTGGAATCTTGGGCCTTGATGGCCATATGTCAGGCCTATTTATTCGTCATCTGAGTCTCTTGTTGGGACTTTTTCTAGCCCCACTGGTGGTAACCATGGAATTACCATTGGCAGAGAAGCCAGGCTTCAGAAAGCATCTTACAACACTATTGGTACCACATGTCTTTTTTTTTTTCTTTCTTTCTTTCTAATGCTTGTCACTGCAACAGTATGAAAATAGATGGACCACGGTGTTGCCTGGAAACCAGTCCACTTCTCAGGAACACAGGCACAGCCTTGAGCTCAGGAACAGCTCATGAACAGCCCACCTCACAGGCACCCTGGCTTTTCCAGACAGTTCCAGGAGGATCACAGGAACCTGATCATTGTACAGGGGACTTTGCTCAGAGACCTTTGTAAAGCCTCCAAAATAAGGAAGGCTGCTGCTGGTGTGTAACCTTTCTTCAGTTTACATGTACTTCATGTGCACCAATAGAATCTTCTAGTGCCATCATGGAGATTTAAACAAACTGAGAGAGTAGCACCGACACATTCACTGCCATGTGTAAAGTAGCTAGTGAGAGCTGATGTGTAACCCAGGGAGCTCAGCTCAGTGCTCTGTGATGACCTACAGGGGTGGGGATGGAGGGCTGGGAGGGAGGTCCAAGACGAAGGGGATACATGTACACATACAGCTGATTCCTTCTGTTGTTCAGCAGAAACTAACACAGCATCGTAAAGTAATTACAGTCTAATTAAAACAAAACACAAAATGACTACTTGGAATTAAATGAGATAATCAAGTATATAATTATGAGTCAGACCAAACAACGGGCAATTCTGGAGCATCACCTTGCAGTTTCCAAGCTGGGTATCCCTGGACAACTTACTTGATCTCCCTAGTCCTCTGTTTCCTCATCTATAAATGGGTTGCTGTCAAAATTTAATGAGATATATGCAAACAAAGCTCTTACTATAATAAGTGCTCAATAAACAAACATCTACTACTGAAACACTACTAGCATTGTTTTAGTAAGGAAGCACCGCTGAAACAGAGGTCCCGGGTAGTCAGTGAGCCTCTCGTACTGGCCAAGGGTCCCCACACGTGTCCTCAGATCCTCACACTTAAAATTCACTCAACAGCAGACCTTCAGCTCATTCCTAGTTATGACCTTCCAGGTTTCCTCTTACAAAACTGACACTGCAAACACTGAACAGGCCAGCATGTTTGGAAAGGTGTCCTATCTACCAGTCTTCGGATAAATCTTCCTTTTGCTTTGTGGGTAAAAATAAAAAAACAAAACAAACTTCCCTTTATTTGTCGGGTTACTGCTTGAATGGAATATTCTTTTGCATTCATGTTGAGGCTGAGAGATTCTTATCTAAGTCCTGTCAGTCAGGGCTCAAGGAAGATTATAGAGTGCTTTGCTTTCACTGAAGACTTCTGCTGTGGTAATTTTTATTAGAATTCCCCGGAAACCAGGCAAGTCTCATGACACTGTCAAATTACAACAGTTTACACCATCCACATGGTGGGAACAAAAGCATAGAAAGAAATGTTAGTCAAGGAAGATGCTTCTCATTAATTTACTAGATTGGAATTAATGGCATTTTCCTGGAATTAGAAGGACAGCTTCAATGCTGCTCTTCGAAGACTGCACTCCCAGCTTTGTCCACATCCTCCTCACTAGTGCTTGTAGGAAGGATTTATATTCTGCTTTGAGGTTATGCTCCAGCACCAGTTCTGCTGTAACCTCTCCTTGTATCCTTCCCCATTCCCAAGAGAGAGGGGCTTTCTACTCTGTGATCCCACAGGAATCTCATTTTCCCTGCAAGGATTCTCACTGTGTTATCTCTAGTTGACCTGTGTTGTGCCCTAAGCTATGAAGTCACTGAGGCCAGTGTTACCGCTCTTTATATCTCCTGGAATTTGCATGACATCTGGCACACACACACACAAAAGGGCTAAAAGCTTTAATAGAATTTATTTTACTCAATGAAGTCCTTTCTTGTTCCACAAAGAGCTTGAAATGACTAATATATAAAATATAGAAAGATGTGATGTTAGTAGTAGATGGTGCAGGGAATGAAAAAAATAGAGACAGTTAAGTAGGAAGAAGGCTAATATCAGACTCTACGCCATCATTTCCTAAACAGGTGTTTTTGTTAAAGACTCACACAGCTGCTTCTGGAATAGAGCAGGTGGATGGCTGATTTCCAACATGTCATTTCTTTGTGGCCATGTTCCCCCAAGACTTTCACACATGTTCTAGTTTAAACTATAGATGCATCCGGCTAGAAGAAGCAGTTTAATCTCTCTCTGCTCACATCTGAACTGTGGGAGAGAGATGAGCATCTGTCCTGTTTTTAAATAGCCCTGGATAAAAGACCACTGTTTCCCTAACAGCAATTCCAATATTTATAACCTCACAATTCTTCCTCATCTCTAAGGCAAATCTTCCCCTTCTTTCTCTTAGTTCCTTCACTCAACAGATGCAGAGAAGTTAACCATATTACTATCTGTATCCCAGTTTTTTTCCCATTCCATCAAGTAATTCATATGTCACTTATCTTCTCTTACATTATTGATAGGCAATAGACACTGATAAGAAAACCATAGAATATTAGTAACAATTTCAGTTACATTGCAATTTTCTAATTATTGGTTCAGTAACATTGCAATTTTCTAATTATAGCCCTAGTTATGGGCTATGCTAAGCATATATTTTAATTGATCCTTGAAAAAGAGGTCCAATGGGTGAGCACTAAAAACAATCTGATCATATCATGTCCTGCTTCATAGGGAATGCGATTCCATCTGTTGGCTTATTTCCCATTTGTCACAGAAGATCTAACAATGATGTTTACTTGTTTTGCTTTCCGACTTAATTCATCATCGTTGAAATGTTTTGAATTAAGTTATATTCTTCAGTTATTTTTTTAAATCTTGGAATAGGCCATGTGTGTTTAATCTGTTTAGTATGCATAAATGGCAACCCACTCCAGTGTTCTTGCCTGGAGAATCCCAGGAATGGGGGAGCCTGGTGGGCTTCCGTCTATGGGGTCACACAGAGTCGGACACGACTGAAGTGACTTAGCAGCAGCAGCAGCAGCAGCAAAAACAAAAACTTCCAGGAGGAGATAGAATCTTAAAAGCAGAAAACATCACTTCTAGGGAAGGAACAAGTTACTATGTACATCTCGTTTTGGGTTTTTGAAGAACCTAGGGAGACAGAAGATATGGCTGTGTCAACTTCTAACTGACAGAGTCATTAATAGCCTTTTTGTTTTGGAATATAAAGCTGTGAGTGAGTGCTGTCTCAGAAATGAAAAGAAAGTGGACAAAAGACATCTAGAATAGAGAAAGTGATTCTTAATAAATGCCTCTGCACTCAGAAATCAAAAACTGTGACTGGAAAACACAGGCCCTGAAGGAAACTTCATTAGAGTATACAAGTTGAGGTTATAGAAACTGGCATTATTTAGCAGGAAGAAAGAACATGAGAGTTCTTCGAGTTCATGAACAGATTTGATTTTGAGCAAGTAGATGCCTGAAGCTTTTTTATCCTATCCTCAGCTCTTGTTATGCCATCAGGCGGGTAATTGAACTCAAAAAAATTATATAACATCTCTTTCTGCAGTGGATTTGAGAACATTTACAATAAAAGAAATGTAGATGGAAATAGGGAAATATAAGCCAGATCGAAACTGGGAAGTAACAATAAGAAAGGATAATAATATTAGGAGCATTTACTCTATGGTTGGAACTTGGTACATTATCTCATTAAAATCCTAGCAAGTATCACTCTTCCCATGTTGGTGAGAAACCCAGCTTAGATATTTAATAGTCAATAAACAATGCCAAAGTCACACCTCTTGCAGTAGGAAGTAGGGATTTGAGCAATTCTATGTGACTGTGAGGAGGGCAAACCACAGCCAAACCTGAAGGAAATCAACCCTGAATATTCACTGAATATTGCTGAAGCTGAAGCTCCAATACTTTGCCCACTTGAGGTGAAGAGCCGACTCATTTGGAAAAGGCCCCGATGCTGGGAAAGGTCGAAGGCAAAAGAAGTGGGGAGCGGCAAAGGATGAGCTGGGTGACCAGCAACACCGACTCAACGGACATGAATTTGAGCAACCTCTGGCAGACAGTGGAGGATAGAGGAGCCTGGCATGCTGGAGTCACAAAGAATTAGACACGACTTAGCAACTGAACAACAACAATGTGATTATAAGTGGGCACTTTGATCACTCAGAAGCACTCTTTCCAAATTATAACATGGGAAGATATAGTTGCGGTAATTGAGACTTAGATTCTCCTCTGAGATTCTTGGCAGTCAAAATGATAAAGGAAAATGTAATTCTCACAACCAGAATATAGGAATATTTTTCTCCCTCTAAGTTATAAGATGCTTCATATTCAACATTATGTAGGAAACACTGCATGATGTGGTAAACAATATCATAAAAGAATATCTTTTCTTAAAATCACAAATGTAGTGGCAGATTGCTTGGACAAGTCTTTGATGAAAGCTGAGGTCATAATACAGAGTATATTAAGGGCTGAATGGATGGGTTCTGCTATGTGCTTTGACCATAATCAAAAGTCCCCTTGGCTTATTGCACTTCTGAGGTCCCAAACCTCTTGCTCTCAACTTGGTGTCTGTTCTTTATCCTCCATCTCACTCTCTGGCCTTGATGCTGATAAAATAAAATTTCACATATTGAGGTATGAGGAAATCATTCTGGCTTGTACATGAGTTAACTTAAATTTCAAGCTAACTAGAACAACCTGTTTGTGGCCTATCAAACATACATTGTACATCTGCTTTAATTATTAAAGAAAAATGTTCACTGACCAGAAATAAAGAATGTCTATCTTAAAAGTAAAGATTAAATGCCTTCCTTCCTGGATGCCATTGCTGGAACTCCTTCCATTGTAAGACTCCCTTCCCAGGTACAAAGGTCATATTGACTGGCTATGTACATGCTGGTCTGTTTTTCTGGACACTTTGAAGGAATGTATCCCTGACTTGTTTGATGTTCTTTGCTCTGACGAGACAGAAAACTATGCTTAAAGCCATGCTTCTCCGGAGCAGCTCCTCAGAATTGTCTGAGAGGCTGTCCTCAGTTTGGCTCAAATAAAACTCTTTTCCATTCCTATTATAGACTGTTTATTTTCCTTGATTATGTGAGTCAACCAGAGCCTTACAGACATGTTCTCTCTGCAACCATCTTGTTAACTTACTTCTTATTAGTGTCCCTCTACTAGGATGTAGAGGCTTCCCTTGTGGCTCAGCTGGTAAAGAATCCGCCTGCAATGCGGGAGACCTGGGTTCGATCCCTGGGTTGGGAAGATCCCCGGGATAAGGGAAAGGCTACCCACTCCAGTATTCTGGCCTGGAGAATTCCGTGGACTGTATAGTCCTTGGGGTCTCAAAGAGTCAGACACGACTGAGTGACTTTCACTTTCACTTCTCTCACTAGGATGTAGGCACCAAGACAGTATGGTCCCTGCCCAGTTCCTTTGGGTCTGCATTTCCAGCTAAGGTCGTGCTGGGTAAGGATGCAGTGAATGCTCAGTGAGTGAATGAATGGGCATGTGGGCAACAAAGACTGGGGCGCGCCTGCCCCCTCTGTCTTGAAGCCACGATGTGATGCTCTCTTCCCTGCCCTCAGGAACTTAACTCAGAGCCTCTTTTGTCTCAAGCACACAACTTTGTGCCCATAATCCCCCGAATTATTGGTTTTCAAATGACACTGGCCAGAAGGGAGGCTTGAGAATGAGACAAAATATGGCCCCCAGGGAGGTCCCTTCTTCCATTTCATATCCCAAGACCCGAGTCCTGCCGGTACATTCCTACCTCTGCTGTTGTGAGTGAGGCTGTGGGACAGAGGCGGGTGTAAGGGGCTGAGATGGCCCTGACCCCACCAGATGGCTGGGCGTGTCTCAGGAGGACGAGTGGGAGGTGGCTGCAAAAGCGTCATCTTTGTCCAGCTCTTCAGCAGCTGGGCACCCATCCCTGAAGCTGTGCCTCCAAAATGTTTTTAGCCTTAAAGTCATGTGTTGAAAACTCCATCTTTTGTGCTGGCCATTGTGCAGAAAAATATCACAGAGTTACATAAACTAAATTGTGTGGGCTCTTTTTCTTGAAAGAAGAAATAGAATCCCACACGTTGTCGGTTGAAAGGGAACACAAGGCAGAGAAGGTTTTAATAAGCAAGTCAAGCCAAGCCAGGGGATATCCACATAGGAATTTGGGATTTTAACTGGTTAAAATGACAGTCAATCCATTCTTTTAGGAACACATAAAGCCTTATCTGGTGGCTCAGAGGTTAAAGCGTCTGCCTCCAATGCGGGAGGCCGGAGTTCGATCCCTGGGTTGGGAAGATCCCTGGAGAAGGAAATGGCAACCCACTCCAGTACTATTGCCTGGAGAATCCCATGGACGGAGGAGCCTGGTAGGCTACAGTCCATGGGGACGCAAAGAGTTGGACACGACTGAGCAGCTTCATTTTCACTAATAATAATTAAAGCCTTATCACTGACAGTGAAGTCCAACAAGACATTGATTAGAGTTAACAGTCCCATCCCCACTTCTCTGGGGCCCCACTGACTGGGGAGGAAAGGGTCTGTTTGTGGGCCAGATGCCTTCTCTCTGCTTGTGCCTAAGATGGGTGACTGGGACACCCTGCCATGCTTCGCTGGGTGTGTGCCCTTCACGGCTTCAGTCAAGTCTGGAATTTCTTGATGAAGCTCTGTGTCTCTATGGAGGTTTATGTTTGGAGGCATTCAAGAACCAAGCTGTCAAAATCTGGGCAGTTTGTATGAGTGCAACCGTGGATGGGGAGAAAGGAAGTTAGGAGATAGTTTGGGGAAGGGCGGGGAAGCTTCCTGTGTTGTTTGCAAGAAATCCCTGATCTCTAGTGCTTTATTCTGTTCTACATTGAAGAGAAAGGTCATTGAAAGTGATATTCCTGTGTGTGTGTGTGTGTGTGTGTGTGTGAGAACAGAGAGAGACAGACAAATGACAGAGACAGAACATAAATGGTCATGCCCAGATATGAAAAACATTCCTGTCTTTCCCTTTTCAATGTAAATAGGTCCTTTCTTCCTCAGGAGGGTCCCATACTAACAGATGTTGGTAAAGCTCCTTCTTTACCTATTGACACTTGCAGGAGAAAACCAAATGCTTTATCTCCCAGAACCACAGTGGTCAGGCCAGGTTGGTCCATCCAAGCTCCCAGGGACCCTGTTAACCCCTCGGAAGGCCCCTGGTGGAAGCGTAGGGAAGCAGAATGTCTGCATGTCTGATCTTCTCAGCATCCAGCACTAGGCAGCCACGAGGAACATCCTGACTCTGCATCTCTGCTCCTGACTCCACAGGGCAGCTGAAACATTGACGTGTGAGATGGTGTCTCTCCATCACATACAAACCCAGGACCCGTCCTGCTTGGCTACAGTCCTGTCTCCCAAATCTGACCATAAGACTGAGTCACCCAGACCCCTCGAGTGAGTTGTGGGAGGTCCTGTCCTCCCCACTAGGAAGCAGAGGTCTCCAGAAGGGCAGCAGCCACTCCTGACCTCAGCAGGTGAGTGACAGAGCCATGAGGGAACCCAGGGCCTTCCTCTCTCAGGAGGGACATCAGGCTTGTGGAAATGTGAGGAGGTTTCCCTCTTATTTTCATGATCCTGATTAGACGTGGCAGCTAATAGGCAACACAGCCAGGCAATGAATATGGATGTAAGAAGGGCATTTCAGTAGGGTTGCAAATGAGGGGCTAGGTCTGCACATGCACTGGAGTTAATACTCCAAAGTAAGTGACTACTGTGAAGCTTCGGAGTACTGCATAGATACTCTCTTTTAAAATCTTCCACCCCTGGAAGGTTGGACCTGGCCAGTGATCCCAAAGACTGAATGTTTACTGAGTCATTACTGTATACCAGAAGCCGTATCAGTATTGAGAATGGAGATGAGATGAGATGAGAGAGATAAATGAAACAGTACTCCTCTCCTCCAAGAGTTTTGCACAGGAGGCAGACATTTAAGCAGTCAACAGTGACACAATGACAAGGGAGCAGTGAGCAGGGGATCCCTGTGGAAGGGAGATGGATGCTGGGAAGGACTTTCCAGGTGGGGGAACAGTGACGCTGTCTTTGGAAGGAGCCGTAGGAATGTCACCAGCCAGGCAGGGACAGAGAGAACTGCCATCCAGGCAGAAGGAACTCAGTGTGTAAAGACACAGCTTTGCAGAAAAGCCTGGTGTGCTTCTAGATTCAGCAGAGCTTCTCCCAGGCACTGGCCAGAGAGTCAGGTAGCATGGCTGGAAGAGCGGCAGGCAGGTCTTCAGGCCACACCAAGACAAAAAACCTCCTCCCTTGGAGGATGGTGAGCCACAGGAAAGATTTGATCTAGGAAATGATACAATTTGCTCAACTTAGAAGCATCATTCTATAGGAATGAGGAGGAGAGCAAGAAACCTGCTGTGTCTGGGGAAGCCTGTGCTACAGCAACTCTGAAAGTCAAGTCCACACGGATGGAGAAGCTCCACCCGTCAGATGGTCCCTGAAGTCTAAACCCTCGGTACCATCTGCAAAGCAGGCGCTGAATCTCACAGTGAGAGGAGGAGCGGGAAACGAACAAGGTACATCCTGGGTCCTTGAGGGGGTGTGTAAATGAAAAGCAATCTGAAGGCACGGCTACGGAGACCACAGAGTTCTCCTGCTCTACTATGTGTGGCCTGCTTCCATTAGGATCTCACATGCATTCCAGAGCACAGGAGTGTCATGTACCATGTGGTGCCTAATTTTATTGTTGGAAAACACTGTATCATTTAGCAGCATGTGCTCCAGAATAATTTGCTCGTCAGAACTAATCAAGAGAAGTGCATTTCAAGATTTTTTCACTCTTCATTTGCAAAGCTTGCCCAACACATCAATACAGAGCAAATTAGACTTTCTGGAACATATTGTATTTGTAATCTTTGGGTTGGCTACTATCTTGTGATAAGAAAGATGCATAAGCAATAATTTCAGTACAAGGTGACAAATAAGTTTAGAAGGATCAAAGGACAGGACGAGAACTATTTATTTTGTCTAATGAGGAAGGAAATTAAGACTTCAGGGAGAAGGGGAGAAGGTTTAATTGAGGCAAAAGAAACATATACAAAGGCATGAGTGCTTTAAAGATTGCCCACACATATTCAGGGGACAGGAAGAAGACCTGTGTGTCAGAGGCAGGATGCTTGGGGCAGGAGCAGTGGGGAAAAAGTAAAGACTGACTTAAAGGTAAGAAGAGGGGTGTTTCTTCTGGGGACAGTGAGCCCTTCTGGAGATAGAAGAAGATACAGTAGTGGGCTCACCTCCACTGTGCTTTCACAAATGTTGTGAAATGCTACTGAACAACTTCCTTCAGGAGTAACTTGACAGAAGTCTCTGCCAAGCTATTAACGAAAGTTACCAGAAAGGTAGATGGATGTTGCACAGCTGTCACCTCAGGGGTATGGAAGATTGTCCGCACTGCTTTTTCAGATCACCTGTCAGGACTCTGATAGGAAGGCACCATCTTGGACTTTAGCTCTAACAAAGGAGCCGATCACTAGGGCCGTGAACTTAGTCATGGCCACCTGTCATCAGGACACAGAGGAACAGAACCAGAAGCAGTATTTTGCTTCTCTTATCAACATGCCTGGGAAGAACACATCCAGAGCTAATATAAATTCAATTGTTAATAATCGTGGTGATGGAGAAGACTCTTGAGAGTCCCTTGGAGTGCAAGGAGATCAAATCAGTCAATCCTAAAGGAAATTAATCCTGAATATTCATTGGAAGGACTGAAGCTGAAGGTGAAACTCCAATACTTGGGCCACCTGATGTGAGGAGCTGACACATTGGAAAAGACCCTGTTTCTGGGAAAGATTGAGGGCAGGAGGAAAAGGGGGTGGCAGAGGATGAGATGGTTGGATAGCATCACTGACTCATGAGTTTGAGAAAATTCCGGGAGATGGTGAGGGCCAGGGAAGCCTGGTATGTTACAGTTTATGGGGTTGCAAAGAGTCGGATATGACTTAGCAACTGAACAACAACAATAAAACCACTTTTGGAAGACAACTTAGAGCAGAAATGAACAGTAAACTATTTATGATTTGGCAATATAAGTGAAACACATCTGGTCTCTCTCTCTCTGTTTCATATCCATCCTCTGCCTCTCAAGGGAGGCAGAGGCCAGTTCACATCCTGGGTCATATGTTCCTTCTCAAGTTTCTTTCCTGTCATCCTGTGGTCATTCCTGTGATATTTCTCGCCTGTGATACTCAACTGTCACTCATTCTCTTACTCACTGCACACTGTACCATCTCAGTACCCAGGCTATATGAGAAAGGATCAAAGATGGTTTAAATTAAGAGTTATCTTTGGAAGAAGAAGGAAATAAGAAAGAGCCAGGACTATTAAAATAGAAGGAGGCCTATCTTCACTGATTTAGGATAAAATGATTGGGACAGCTGAAGTGAGAGGAAGGAACATCAACCAGTGGAAAAAAGAAATGTAGCAACTACCATGTAAACACATTCACATCACACTTGCTACTGAAATTCTCCAACAGACTTTACAGAAAAAGTCCCTTCTGACATTAATCAGTCACATTGATTAATTTTTTTGATTGTTCTAAGCTGCCTCAATTGAGGCACATGGGAAAGAGCTGCAGTCTGCTGGGATTTAGAGTATTTTTCATTTTACAGGGTAGAAAAAGGGAATGGTTTTCTGATAGTTGTATTTTTTGTTTGTATGCCTGGGACTGTCACCAGTGCTTGTCTATGATCCACAAAAGCTACAGCTGCCACAGTGAAATGATAAATTCCAGGGCTTATCCCACTGATTCCTGACCATGGGGAAATCTTTGCTCAATAGTATGGTATGGGTTTACATAAAATTTAATACAAGTTAATTTGACTCTCTGTAGCCATCCCCAGGAGGCAAACTAGATGATTATCAATTGGCTAAGACAGTTTTCACTCTGAAGCTGATGCCTAGAAGTTTTGAGTCTCAATGATAGAGTAATATATTCAGAGCCCTCACTGCCACTTCAATTACTCACAAGAAAAGCCTCCTACACTCAGACAAATAGAAATTCAGAAGTCTCAACAATCTAGATATTTCAACTTTTTTTTATTTGAGGCTGGAATTAATTATTCAGATAACATCTCTAATTTTCCATTTTACCATGAAGGCAGAAAACATCAGAGATGAAAGTTTTGTATCCTTCCAGGGACGTGGGAGCAGCAGACACAGCCTTCACTTGGTGGGGTGGCAGCGACAGACAGTCTGTCATCTGCCTGGGTTGCCCTTCAAAATACTCATGAAGCTTTTGTGCAAAGACCCAAGAGACAGCAGAATTAAAAGGAAAATGAGAAAATAAAGTAATTCAGGTTTTTGAAAGGCAGTTCAAGACGAGACATTAGTTCTGAGGAAGCAAGAGGCACAGGTACATGCTAATGAGTCTTAAGTGCATATACTCTCAAGATGTTAGTTTTATTCTTTTCAGACAACCAATCTCATCCACACTAGTCCTGGGAAGATGACAGACCCCAATTTGATAGCTTAATTATGACCCACAGTCAGAGGCCAGCATTTTATTCTTGCTTTAATAAAATTATTCCAAGGTCGTTAAAGCCACATGTCAGAATAGCTTTAAACTGCTAAGAGTGCCTTTCCCAGACAAACTTCATTTGTTTAGTCATTAAGTCAACCAATGCACATGTCAAATACTGGAATATGAATTACAGTACAAGCTATGGTTTATATCTGCCTTGGAAAACCAGGTCACACTCGTATTAAAAACTAACAACAGTCCAAGATAGTCTATGGAATATTTCATGCTCAACTGCCGAAGTAAGAGTTACTGAGAAGAATACAAATTCAGGGCTGGAGTTGGGTGGGTATTCCTGACAAGAAGGATGGTGCTTACCCAACCATAATATAAAAGATGCACTTTAAGTCTTACCCAATTTGAGTTTTCTTAGAAAAACACCGCATTACCACTTTCTAATGACTCTATTTTTCCCAGAAAAACATCTATTTCTGCTTTATTGACTATGCCAAAGCCTTTGACTGTATGGATCACAATAAACTGGGGATTATTCTGAAAGAGATGGGAAAGAGACCAGACCACCTGACCTGCCTCTTCAGAAACCTGTATGCCGGTCAGGAAGCAACAGTTAGAACTGGACTTGGAACAACAGACTTATTCCATTAGCAAAAGGAGTACGTCAAGGTTGTATATTGTCACCCTGCTTATTTAACTTATATGCAGAGTACATCATGAGAAATGCTGGGCTGGAGGAAGTACAAGCTGGAATCAAGACTGCCGGGAGAAATTATCAATAACTTCAGATATGTAGATGACACCACCCTTATGGCAGTAAGTGAAGAGGAACTAAAAAGCCTCTTGATGAAAGTGAAAAAGGAGAGTGAAAAAGTTGGCTTGAAGTTCAACATTCAGAAAACTAAGATCATGGCATCCGGTCCCATCACTTCAAGGCAAATAGATGGGGAAACAGTGGCTGACTTTATTTTTGGGGGGCTCCAAAATCACTGCAGATGGTGACTGCAGCCATGAAATTAAAAGATGTTTACTCCTTGGAAGGAAAGTTATGACTAACCTAGACAGCATATTAAAAAGCAGAGACATTACTTTGTCAACAAAGGTCTGTCTAGTCAAGCTATGGCTTTTCCAGTAGTCATGTATGGATATGAGAGTTGGACTATAAAGAAAGCTGAGCACCAAAGAATTGATGCTTTTGAACTGTGGTGTTGGAGAAGACTCTTGAGAGTCCCTTGGACTGCAAGGAGATCCAACCAGTCTATCCTAAAGGAGATCAGTCCTGGATGTTCATTGGAAGGACTGATTTTGAAGCTGAAACTTCAATACTTTGGCCACCTGATGCGAAGAGCTGACTCATTTGAAAAGAACTTGATGCTGGGAGGGATTGGGGGCAGGAGGAGAAGGGGATGACAGAGAATGAGATGGCTGGATGGCATCACCGACTAGATGGACATGAGTTTGAGTGAACTCCGGGAGTTGGTGATGGACAGGGAGGCCTGGCGTGCTGTGGTTCGTGGCATCGCAGAGAGTCGGACACGACTGAGCAACTGAACTGAACTGAATGACTCTATTTCATATGTGCTTCAATGGACATATTTTAAAACTGGATTAAAAAAAAACAAACACAACTGTATATTTGGGGGATATTTTTGGTCATACCATGCAGCATGCGGGATGTTAATTCCCCAACCAGGGATTGAACCCATGCCCCCTGCAGCAGAAGTGTGGAGCCTTAACCACTGGACCACCAACAGGGAAGTCCCTCAATGGACATATTATCAACACACTGAAGAAGGATGTCCAGAGCCAAACTCCATGCAGCTCCTCATGTAGCTAAGAAAACACTTCCCCCATCTTGCTGCTGCTGCTGCTGCTAAGTTGCTTCAGTTGTGTCCAACTCTGTGCGACCCCACAGACGGCAGCCCACCAGGCTCCCACATCCCTGGGATTCTCCAGGCGAGAACACTAGAGTGGGTTGCCATTTCCTTCTCCTCCATCTTGAGATACCATCAAAATCTGGGTAGCAATTTTCATTTTTACCTATGCAGGGGAGGCGGTATGAGAAGGATCCTTGCTGGGACTGGTGATGATTGGAAAGCCTTGCAAACCATTTCAGTGAATGACTCCTTCTGAGTATACCTGAACCATTTCTCCTCTTGGCTGCCTCTGCAGCACTATCCCTAGAGAATACCGGCCACACACAACAAAAAGGCTAGTTCCACACAGTCTCTGCTTCACAGGATGCAAAAACCATCTGAAAGATGATGAAAAGCAATCTCTATAATTAACGTGTTTCCATCTGCCCATTAGGAAGTGTCAGAAATAAACAAACAAAAGTTATTGTGGCATTTTGGCAAGGAGTTAAATACCAGAACTGTACTGTGCCCTTGCTTCAATTGTATATAATTCAATTCTCTTTAACAATGTCCACTGAATATGTTGTTTGGTTAGTCTGTGCTAGCTGTTTTAGACATGATCCTTGGACTCAAGTCAAGACAACTAAGGCAGAAAAGGCTGACTGTATGAGCAAAATTAAAAATAAAACAAATGACCCACCTTCGTGGAGATTCTGATTCAGCAGACTGGGATGGGGTTCAGGTAGCTATATTTTAATCCCCCCAGAAGCATTCATCACTATCTCTAATGGGTGGTGATCACAGAAAGCTGCAAAGAGGAGCTGGTTATTGGGATATTTTACCAACAACTGTGTATTAAGTGCCTTGAAGGCATGGGTCAGACTTGGCGAAGCAAAGGATGGAGAAGGAAGCAGTTTCCAGCCAGAAGCAGAGCTACTGAGGCTGCCAAGCACACTCTGAGGGCTGCAGTGTCTTGAGAGGTGCCAGGAAGAACCTTGTAAGTTTGTTCCTAAATGGATTCACCAGCTTTAGTTCACATCTGGCCTCATCTGTTGACCTAGAGTGGTCAGAGGGGCCACAAACCTTAGCTATCAAGTGAAAGTAACACGGAAAAGTTTGCTCTGGACCTGACAGCACCAGTGGTGGATGAGAGCGGAGACTGTCTCCAGCAGTTCTTTTAGCTGGAACTGCCCCATGGTGTCAATGGCTGTGCTGCTGACCTCAAAGTCAAACATGTGGGTGTGTCTTCTAAGGACCACAACACCTTGCCCTTGCCACTGGGCAGACACAGCCACAGCCTTTCCTGGGCATCAAGGAAAGCTGAGCCACATTCTGCAAATTCCAAGCACTTGAGGAAATTCTGAGTTCAGACTTTTGAGTATAAAAAAGATACATGCTGGGACTTAACCCCGGTGATCCAGTGGTTAAGACTCCATCTTCCAACACAAGGGGCGTGGATTTGATCTTTGGTGGGGGAACTACGGTCCCACATGCCAAGGGATGTGGCAAAAAAATATTTTTTAAAGGAAGCATGGTAAAAGTTTGGAAAATACACAAAAATTAAAAATTAAATTATGTTTAAATTTAAATTAAAAAAATTTTAAATTCATGCCCCCTTAACTTTGCCACACAGAGACTACCAGAATGGTCATTTGCCAATATATCCTTCCTTTTCTAATTATACATTTTTTTAGGTAGTTGAGAACACACATTTTTGCATTCTGCTTTTTACATTTAGCTGTTACAATATATAAGACTTTCCCCTTCTTATTAAAATTACATCATGTAAATTTCAAAGTTATAATATTTTAACATATATTTATAATAATCATCACACCAATTCCATTTTTATAAATTTATATTGCTGTAACGACAGAGGATAAGATGGTTGGATGGCATCACTGACTCAATGGACATGAGTTTGGGTAAACTCCGGGAGTTAGTGATGGACAGGGAGGCCTAGAGGCATGAGGTCGCAAAGAGTCGGACATGACTGAGTGACTGAACTGAATTTTTCTCCATTATAAGTAATGCTATTAAGCTGGGCTGACCATGTATCAGTGAAAATGTTCAAGTCAAAAGCATTATTTCATTGATAGATTTGGGATTTTAAAAATACGTAAACACAATATGTATGCATATGGAGAGCTGATTCATTTTGCTACACAGTAGAAACACAACATGGTAAAACAACTGTACTCCAATAAAAATTAATTTAAAAAACCAATATGGCGATGCCACAGATGCCATTAATATTTAAAACTGATTTAGTGAATCTCCTTTTGTTTGTCTGGTATGAATAGGCTTGCTATCACTTTGTTTCTCTCTCACCGAAGCGATGTAGAAACTATTGACTGACCACGGGCTATGAGATGCAGAGATAATTGAATAGAAACAAAGGTTGGTCTGAAAGTCTTTAGAGAGGCTGGAAAATACGTGTAACACAGACATCCTTCTCCACCAATCATCCAGGCTCCCTCTTGCCTCTGGCCGCCTCTCTGTCCTCTGGTCTTCCCTGCATTCTATGGAAAGCCTCACCTCCAAGAAGGGGCTGATCCAGGTGCCGTGCCTATATGGTCCTCAGTCAATCCTGCTGCCTGCACCCAAGATGGCAGAACAAGGGAACGTCCTTTTCAGGTAGTATAAAGGCTAGGTATTGGGGCAAAATGCTTCTGAAGTCAGACTGACTTGGGCCTAAATACTCTTCCACCTGCTGTGTGATCCTAAACAAATCACTGGCCCTGTCCAAGAATAGTGGAGCGGGTAGTCTTTCCCTTCTCCAGGTGATATTCCCGACCCAGGGATCTGACCCAGGGATCAAACTCAGGTCTCCTGCATTGCAGGCAGATTTCTTACCATCTGAGCCACATGGGAAGACCCTCCAAACTTCAGTTGATTCAACAAAATAAGACTTGACTCCTCCTCTTTTGGCTGGTTGCTACAGCCAAAGCTGGACTGGGATGGGAATTAATGAGCCAGGTGTTAGCGAAGTGAAGAACCTGCATTGGCTTAGCCTTACATAAGGCTGCTTCCCACAGGACTGGAAGGAGCTAGTTTTACAGCAACAGTGGCAGCCAACCCCTGAGGATTTTTCTGAGTCACTTCACTTCTCTCTGCCCAGAAAATGCTCTCTCAGAAACATCCTCCCTCCCACCACCCACTTGCAAGCCCCAGAAAGGACTTGTAGGACTGCTTCCATTGTCTTGAAGGTTTTTCCTGTTGCGGTCTTGTGGTCACTTGTGTGGATGTGCATGTTGCTTTCAAAGAGAGATGACAGAAATGTGGAAAGTACCCGAGCATCTGAGGACACGGGAGATGCACCAGTGCGTTTTGGCCAGCTGGCACCAAGAGGCTTCTCCTTTAATGTGTGTTAGACTTTTTCCCTCTGGGTTTAAAGTTGGGTTATATAATGCACTTAAAGTTGTTCCTAATTTAGAGAAACAAAATCTCACTGCCACACCAGAGAACTCATTTTAGTTCTGGAGAGTGCCCTAAAGCACGTGATGCTCAAGATTGGGGACTAGACTTTGGGAAGGTGCAGATGCTGGCAATATAGCATTTTTGATACAAACTTCCCAAGTTTACCTTGTACTAACAGAGGAGTTGAGCTGAATGCAGAGCAACCACAACTCCCTGGGAGATGTTTCCTGCATCCATGGTAAAGTCAGAGAAGAGCACAGGGCGGCGTGAAGAGGGCTGGGTGGAGGAGGGTGTCGTGCAAGATCAGTAACCTGCCCAGCTCTGTTCTCCGGCACTCCTCTTACTGCTGGTGGTACCCTGAGCTCCTTCTGAGGCTCTGGACCATCCCTACGCTTCATCCTTAGTGGGGAACTTTGGTGATGCAGCGTGAAATCCAATTTGCTTCTGTTCTGCTGTGACCTTGTGACTTGGGTATTAGCTGGGCTTTGGTTGTTCTAGGAACTTATCTCCACCTTGGCTCCCTGTGACTGTGGCTGGTTCCCTGGGCCCACATGATATGGAGGAAAGAGCACCTGCTTTGGATCAGGACACCCCTATGCAAAGCGGTGGCTGTATCAGTGACTAGTGATGCAGTCATAAGTCAGCTATGCTCAGCCAGGAAGGCCTAATGTTTCCTTCCTCCGAGCTTCAGTTTCATCAGCTGGACAACTACCCCAGATGGTTGTAAGGATTGAAGAGAACTAAGGTGAGGTAACGGGCCCAGGTGGGCTCTTAACAATGGTACACATTCAGCTCAGTCGCTCAGTCGTGTCCGACTCTTTGCGACCCCATGGACTGTGGCACACTAGGCTTCCCTGTCCATCACCATGCCCAGAACTTACTCAAACTCATGCCCATCGAGTTGGTGATGCCATCTAACCATCTCATCCTCTGTCATCCCCTTCTCCTCCCACCTTCAATCTTTCCCAGCATCAGGGTCTTTTCAAATGAGTCAGTTCTTCGCATTAGGTGGCTAAAGTATTGAAGTTTCAGCTTCACTGTTGAATATTCTCACATCTTGATGGAAACCTCATGTCTCTCCTTTATCCTCTGAAACTGGGTCCCTGCCTTGTCCTGCCATTCTATTTGGACAGGGAACTGCCCCTGCAGTTCAGTCCTACCATCAGCTCTTAGGTCTCTACCATGTCAACAACCAGTTTCCCCAAATGCTGCACCCAAGATTCCCTCTGCTGCCTCATACACTGGATATTCCTTGTTGGGTTTCACAGACACTCTGCTGGCAGGGACCTGCCACTTGTCAGTATGAGCTCTGGACATTATGACCATCCCACCACTTCTCCTGTGCCACCTGCGGGCCAGGCAAATCCTTTACACACCTGATCCACCAACAGGCTTAATAACTGTCTCCAGGTCCTGTTTCTCTTCCATGCTAGACCTCCTGGCAAGTGAGAACATCAGGGAAGTCTAAGAAAGGGGCAAGAATGCTCACCTTGTTGGGTGGTGCTACCATTTACACCGGAACAGCTTTAGAAAGTCCTAGGAGTCTGCACTCCATTCCTTCATCGGACAATATTTGCTGAATGCCTGCTACCAGCCAGCACTGTTGTGGACAATGGGACAAACCAGTGAACTACAGAGACCACCAGAAGGTCCTGCCCATATGAAGCCTGCATCCAATCAGGCCCAGCACACTGGAATACTGACCTAATTGGAAGGGGAGGATAAGGCAGGAGAGGCAGGCTGGGGCCGGGTTTGGGGAGCCTTAAATGTGGGCAGAGGAGTTTATCTTTGGAATTTACTATCCCAGATAGGGAAGAACATGCCATTATACATTCTCCAGGAATGGTGGGTGGTAATGGGATGACACAAACTTCTAGAAAAACAACTCTGATAGAAGAGGTAGGTGAATAATAATAGCACGTTTTTGCATAACATTTGTCAAATTATAAAGGGTCTCCTCAGCTGTCATGCCACGTAATCCTTTTAGTGGCAGTGGCCAGAAAGACAGATCATAGTACCCATCAGAGGAGAAGCTGGGCTTTGATGGGGGACTTGCCTGGGGTCCCAGAGACTAAGAGCAGCAAAGTGGAGCTTTGGACCTCACGCTTGTAACTCCTAGACTTCTAGTCTGTGTATTTCCATTCCCAGCAAAAATGTTATTTACTCCAAATACATATTTTATCTTCAAGAATAAGATTTGGAAAACTTTATTATAATGTTCCCAGAAAAAATATCAAGCAAGAGAAATACTACCAGAATCCCTTGTTGTTTTTTTTCCCCCAAATTCATATGGGCACCTCGTTCCTCCTTCCCTGCTCTGCCCACCAAATTCTGACAGTGTCACCTCAACGCATCTAATTTTCAGGAAGGAGATCTGTGACTCTAGCATCTATCAGCCTTTGCTACAATCTGTCCACTGATCCTGCTCCTCCCCTCATTAATCAAGTAGTCCTGGTGGTTCAAGAGAAACTCTAGGAGAAGATGTTAAGCCCTAAGAGAAAAATGTTAATATAACACTCCTCATGAAAAGACATGGGGAGTGTCCCCATTTGCAACATGAGTAAAATCATATGACTAATGCTGGTGGGTTTCCCCTTCCAACCAGCTGCATCTCCACGAATATCTCATAGCATTTCAAACAGCAAGTCTAAACAAGCTCTGGTCAACTCAGCCCCTGGTCTGCTCTTCCCCATCTCAGGAGATGGTGACTCCACTATTCCAGGTGCTCGTCTGTACATGTGGAGACATCCTTACCTCTCCTGCTCACACCTCAGGTCAACCTGGCCTAAACCCAACAATGCTCACTTCAAAATAGGCCCTGCCTCTGACAACTTCTGACCCGCCCTCACTGTGGTCTTCCTAATTTCAGCTGCCAGAGTCTCCTCCAGACTGATGGGTCTCTCTCCCTCCACCAGTATTCTGTTTCCCACTCAACAGCCAGAGCAATCTTTAAAAAATATAAATCGTATGCATTCCACTCTGCCAATCCCTCCATAGTTTCCTTCTCACACAGCCTAAATTGAAAATCTGTAAGGCCTCCCTGATCCACCCTCCTGCCCTACTTCCCTGACCTCAGCTCCCATCTTTCTCCTCCTCCTCCCTCGGCTCCAGCAGCCACAACCTCGTGAATATTCCTCCAGTCCACTGATCAAAGTGGTGCCACAGGGCCTCTACCCTTTGTGCTCCGTCGGCCAGGGGGCTCTTCCTCCAGGGGAAGAAGGTGCTCTTCCTACCCCTCTCCATCTCCCTTCCCTCAGGCCTCTGTTCCAACATCACTCATGCCTGCTCATCTGCTCATCCCTAATTGCCCTGAAGCAACTAGGATTCTTTTCTCACGTTCACTTTCCCCTGCACTCTCTTCATAGCACTTAGCACCAGTGACCAACAAATATGCATCCATTTGTTCACTGTCCATCTTCTTCCATTATAAGGCACATTTCCTGAGAGTCAGGACTGTTTTGTTCACGACTGTATCTCCCTGATGCCCAGGACACAGCAAATCACTCAATAACTTTTGAGTGGGTGCATAAAGGAGTGTCATTACTGCCACCGTGGTTGTAAATCCTTTGCAGATCTATTGATTTTCCCATTTAATTAGTCTGGAGACCTTAAAAGACCACCCTGGGAAGCTCAGGGTGCTTCACGGCAGGCATTTATGGAGCATCATGGAACTTCCTGAACCTTATCCATTGCTTTCTAACTGTAACCACAATCTTCCAGCAGAGCTAAATGGTATGATTCTAGGTAAGGATTCTAGGTGAGAGATACTTCTTTTAGGGGTGGCAGTCTGGATTCCTACTGGATACAAAACATTTTAAGAGTGGCAAACAGAAACTCTGTGTATCTGCCAATAGGAGTAGTAACGAAAAAATAATAGTGACATTTCTTGAGAGTTTACAATTTGTCAGCGTTTTTGTGAAATATTCTTTTAAATAATTATAAATATGATGAAATACATAAATTTATAAATCATATAAATATAAAATGAAACTGACTTTACTTTCTCCAGGGTATAAACTGAGCTGTGATCAAATAAATAATCAGGAGAAAGGAAGCAAGGTCAGAGAACGCCACAGCCACACTCCTCAGAGGACCAACCTAGCCGCAGACTAAGGGGGCTGCCTAAGGGCCCCCCATCACCGCAGGATAGGTCAGTCTTGGCGGCATCAACACTGGACTTCACGCTTTCTGCTGCACTCAGCCCCGGTGCAGCGTATTGGGACTGTGCTGATGCCTCATCCTATCTCTGTTCAATCTGCCTCTCGCCCTGCCTTCCACAGCCCCTCAACCCTCAGGGTTCTCCCTTGGAACCGAGGACAATGATGTACTTGCCCCTGGTCTGTCCTTTCACCTTTGGACACAGGTTCAAGACCTCTGTGATGCCATCTCTGTGCTCTTTCATTTATTTGCGTAAGTGTAGGCTAAGAGACTTCTGCCCAGTACTCCCATTTAGACCACTGACCGTTGCTCAACTTGGATTCCTGATGCCTTCAGTATGACTTATTCTTCCATGTCTAAGCATTTTCCTGGGAGTACACAGATTAAAGCTTGCTGCTATTTGCTTTTCTTCCCCTCAGGCCACTCTGAGTCCTTTAATTTATGTGAGCAACTTCATTCCTGACTGAACTCCCATAAGTAGTTAGAATCCAAGCAGCATATGATTCAAGAACTTCAGGAATTCCCACTGATCTTTCAGGGCTGGTTCTTGATTTTCCAGTCCATTGGTCGTCACTCAGGAAGCACTTGGTAGCCCAAAGCAGGAGGAGAAGGGAACAATAGAGGATGAGATGGTTGGATGGCATCACTGACTCAATGGACATGAGTTTGAGCAATCTCTGGGAGATGGTGAAGGACAGGGAAGTCTGGCGTGCTGCAGTCTATTAGGTCACAAAGACTTGGAAATGACTTAGCAACTGAACAACTATAAGAAGTAGCTCATGCCTGGTTCCCACCCCTAGGGATTTGGACTTAACTGGCTGGTGGTGTGACCTGGGGGCTTCCCTAGTGGCACTAATGGTAAAGAGTCCACCTACCAATGCAAGAGATGTAAAAGATGTTCAATCCCTGGGTTGGGAAGATTCCCTGGAGGACAACCCCTCCACCGTTCTTGCCTAGAGAATCCCACGGACAGAGGAAACTTGCAGGCTACAATCCATAGTGTCGCAAAGAGTTGCACACAACTGAAGGGACTTAGCACACACATGGCCTGGGCGTCCCAGTTTTTCAAAGCTACCCAGGTGAGACCCTGATTCAGTTTGTCTAGCATCTAATACCAGGAAGCTCTCACAATGACCTATTTCCCTTTCCTAACCTTCCATCCCCTGCCTTTGCCTTGAAGGCTCAAGGAATTAATTATGTTATGTCTATAAATATTTTCCTAGCAATTCCCAGTTATTGGTAAGGCTTGCTCTTTTTAAAAAGAGCCAGCTCATTTTATAACAAAAGTTATAAAAAGTTCATATAACTTAGTTTAATAAATTTAAGTAAAGATCAGAGCCTTAAAACAAGAAGAAAAACCCATATACAAAGCAGACAGATGTGAATAAAACACAAAAATGAATAAGATCAGAGTTCGTTAAGATTCTGAATGATAAACCCTGCTAATGGTTTTGCTCTACTGCTTGCTAGATTTGTAGTCTGTAACCTTCTCAATTTCCTTATTTGTAACATCAAAATGTAAATACTATGACTTTACAGGTGGGAAGACAATGGAATAGTGCTTGTGAATTTATCTCATAAAGTTATTGTTCTATTCAGAATAGAATGAAAATTATATCAGATCCTCGGGGAAATAGTCCTCCCACTTCTTACAATAAGATGACCTGTGACTGGAGAGCCTACAGACCCAAAAGAAAGGCTCCAAGTCTTGGGACTCTGCTTTAGAGAAGTCACAATCTCAAACACATGACAGCCCCTACTGCTGGGGACCCCAGACCCCAGGGACATACTCCCCTCTTGTACTCCCCTTGTCCTTTACTCAAAGGGAAGCCACTCTGTCTGAGCACCAGGAAGGGGTGGCTGGTTGTTCTACTGCTGACCCAGAAGTAGCCTCTACTTTGGGGAGGATTTGAACAGGGCAGTGCTTGGATAAAAGGAAAAGAAGACTTCATTAACTTGTCAAATGTGTCTCTCAGAAAGCATAAATAAAATAGATTATTGCACAATAAAGTACCATTTCCCAGCAAAGTTGAGCTCTTACTTCTCTTCTTGTTCCAATTCAGGGTCATAGAGGCCTTAGGACCTTATAGGATAGAGGCTGTGGGATACTCATATTATTAAGCATTCCTATTACTCTTAAATTGGTATTCCTGTAGCTCTAAATACTTTGGTTTCAAGATTGCTTTACACTCTCAAATATTATTGAGGAACTCAAAGGACTTTTATTAATATGGGTTATACCTATCAATATTTGTCATATTAGAAATGAAACTGAAAAATATTTAAGTATACATATTAGCTCATTAAAAACAATAATAACACCCTTATATTAACATGGATAACATTTTAGGCAAAATAATTATATTACCTCACATGAACTGAAATGATGACCCAGAGAGAGGGTGCTGGCTTTCTCATTTTGCTAGAATTCGCATGACTGGGTGCACCTTTTCCTGAAAGACTTCTGAGTATGCTCTTATATGACTTGGTTAAATTTGTGAAACATGTCTCCTTGTACTTCCAGTCACTATGGAGTATAATTTGCCAAAGAAAGAGAAAGCACAGGTGGGCTCTGCTGCACTGGTGTCAGCTAGACCTGTGCCCTGGGCATGTGTGTGTGCGTGAGTAATGAAAGGATTCCTGGTCCTGACCCAGGATGTGGGACAGACTCATGGCAGGAGCCAGACTTCTCGCACTCACCCCTCCCTTTCTGTATCTGACGCACTCCCATCTCTCTCTGAGCTTCTTCCCTTCTGCATCCCAGATGGGCTCTGCACACCCAGTGGAGGGAGTGCTGGTGACCCTTGACCACAGGAAAGCACCCAGTGAGCATTCACTGTGACTGTCACCCAGCTGCTGAGTTTACACAGCTGAGCACAACAGGTGTGGCCCTGTCCTCAGGCAACTTACAGCTTAGGCAAGGCAGTCAAGGAAAGAAACATACACATAAAAATATCCTTAAGAACTGCAGGGACTTCCCTGGTGGTCAGTGGTTAAAACTGTACCCACAATGCATGGGGCCTGGGATCCCCGGTCATGGAACTAAGATCCCACCGGCCACAACTGAGAGTTCATATGTTGCAACTAAGACCCGGTGCAGACAAATAAATAAAAATGCTTTTAAAAAAGAATTGCAATATGCTACAAAGGAGAAAGATCAGCTGCACTAAGAGACTCAAGACGAGGGTTGCCTTGAAGATCGTGGCTGAGACCACTCTGCAGAGGTGATACATCATCTGAGACCTGAGAGCAAATGAACCAAGTGAACCAAGAAGGAGATGCTTTCCAAGGCAGAAGCAGAGCACAGGTGAAGGCTCTGAGATAGGAATTGGAAATGTATACTTTCTTCTTATACATTAAGCAGTCATTGAAAATGAAAGAAAGAAAAAAGTGGCAGTACAAAAGCCCAAGACTGACCTGCTATTCAAAATGAGCTCATGAAAATGAAACTTAGTCAACTATCACAGCGTCACCTTGGCTGGAAAGAAAAAGTGGCCTTATTTATAACTCAAATCAAATACCTTTCTCTTGAGCCCACCCTAGAGGTTGCATATGAGATAAAATGAGTAGGAAATGTAGCCTAGACCCAACTCAAAGGAATAACGTTTGCGTTTATGCCTGTGTCTTTGTTCTTAATCATCAACAACCATTGGATTTATTCATTCAAGCAACTGTTTTTACTTGTACCTGCACATTAGATAAAGCACCAAATAATAGACAAACACCTCTGCCCTCAGAGAGCTCAAATCTAAAGGGGGAGAGACTGTAAGTGAGGCAATTAAATACACTACAGACTGTATTTGAAAGGGACACGGCTCTGGAGAAAGACAAGAAGGAAAAGGTGTTAGGGAGTGGGGGTAGTTTCAATTTTACATGGAGTGGTCAGGGAAGACCTCCTGGAGGTGGTGTCTGAGGAGGAGAGGAAGGAAATATGCTGCCTAGACATTAGGGGAAAGAGCTCTGGCACAGAGGGGAGACCAAAGAAGAAATCCCCAGGCAGGAGTGCCTAGAGTGCAAGAGGGACAGCAGGAGGCCCATGCGCTGCACAGTGACCAAGGAAAGGGGACTGGATCATGGAGGGCCTGCTTGGCCACTGAACAGCTCTGGAGCCATGGGAGGCTCCACCAGAGAAGTGACATGCTCCAGATTAGGTTGGAAAAGGCATACGGTGGTAGATTTGTTGCCTTATGTGCCACTGGTGGACGCAGGGAGGGCAGTTAGAAGCTGCTGTAGTAATCAGGGGAGAAAAGCTGATGGAAAGAGTGGGTAGCTGTGGACATACTGAGAAATAACATATTTTTGAGGACAGAGATTTGGATATGAGGTGCAGAGAAAGAATGAGGCGAGGATGACACTATAGTTTTTGGCATGAGAAACAGGAAGGACAGAATATGCCATCAGCTGACACCAGGGCGACTGAGCAGAGGGGGCTAGTGAGCAGATGAGGATGTTGGCTGGACAACTTAAACATGACGTGTGTATTAGGCATCCTACTGGAGATCTCAAGCAGGAGTTGAATTCAAGCTTGGAGTTCAGGAGAAAGGTCTGCAATGGACATATAAAGGCGGGAGCCACTAGACTACAAATGTTCTTCATAAGAGTGGGTGAGACCACAAAGCAGGAGGTGTGTGTATAGACAGGATGAAGGGGCTGAGCTGTGCGCCTAAGGCAGTCCATAGTCCAAAGTCTCAGGGGGTGAGGGTAAAAGCTCAAGATGTAATCAGTAAATTAAGAAGAAAATCCAGGAAGGGATGTTATCCTGGAAGTGGAGGGAGCAGACTTTTGTGACATGTCAACCATGTCAAGTGCAGGAAGGTGAGAACTGAAAGCTGACTGATGAATTTTCCAAAGTAGGGACCAGTGGTGACTATTGAGAGCTCAAGTTAAGGATGCTTGAGCAGAGAACTGGAGGGGAATTGGAGACAGTCCAGACCTCTGAATGAGGAAGTTCTGCCGTGAGGAAGAGGAGGAGACGGGTAGGAGATGCAAGGGACATTGGTGATGAGATGAAGAGATGTGGAGGAGAGAGCTGAGAGCAAAATCACAGAGAGGGAGTGGGTGCTGCGTGGTGCTGTCAGTAGGAGGTGGAGGGCAGGGTCTGGTGTACGGATGGTTTAGAGAAGGCCATGGGTAGTTTTTCCACCATACAAGGCAGGAAGGTTTTTCTGATCCTTTCAGTTGTCTCAAGAAAGCGAGTTCTGGGTCATCGATCATCTGAGTAGGAGGATGGGAAGGAGATGACGGAAATTTATTCATCATCACATTTTAATTAATTAATGGCTTGGTTTTTCTTTTACAAATATAAAATCTGTTCCTATGTTATATGGAGAAAGAAGATGGGCAAGATAGAAAAGGAGGAGAAGAAAGAGCCCAGAGCATCCTGAGAGCCCAAGAGAAACTCCAAATGAAGTTTCTGGCGGACACGGAGAAGAGTAATTGATGTCTTCTGAGAAGCAGGATAAGAGATATCGGTGCTTCGGCTGAACAGACTTTCTTTCCTGAGGGCTAAGTGCATTCTGTGGGTCTCAGGTTAGTTGACTGCACTTTAGGAAAACAGAAAACGGAACACCAGAGCATGTGCCAAAGATAGGACACACTCCTCAGGAGACAGCAAAGTGAAGTTGCTCAATCGTGTCCGACTCTTTGTGACCCCATGGGGTGTAGCCTACCAGGCTCCTCCATCCATGGGATTTTCCAGGCAAGAATACTGGAGTGGGTTGCCAATTCCTTCTCCAGGAGATCTTCCCAACCCAGGATTGAACCCGGGTCTCCTGCATTGTAGGCAGACACTTTACCATCTGAGTCACCAGGGAAGTTAAAGACAGCAAAAACAGGGAAGTTAAAGACAGCAAAGCTGAGCTAATTCTGCATACACTATCAAATATTAATTGGCTTCAGTTTGAAGTCTACTTCAAATGTAGAATAAATATGTTAGTGGATAAGCATGTTCTTGGGAGAGGTTCTGACATTCCCACATGTTCCCCACATTCTTGGCCTGATCCCAGAAGACTATGTTTGGCTTAAGACACCTAGCTGTATAAAAATAAACAGTATGATCCAACCACCCAACCACATTTTATTGGGATTCATAATTGATGATGACATAAAGATGATGGAATTCTCCTTAGTATAGGAGAAAGGGCTAATTATCACAACCTTTAAAAAATAATCAGGTGAATTTCTGCTTACATTTTATTTCAAATAGCATGTGACAACATATAATTTTTTAAAAAAATTTAACATCTACTTAAATTCTATAAGCCACTATGTGAGATGATTAAATTTTTAAAATCAATGCCAAACTGGGATCAGCATCACTGGGGTCTCTAGGCACTTGCTGAGACAGAAGGGGAATTCTCTGGGGGAGCCACACATACGAGGATTTATGAGTCCTGATGTGGAAATCAATGTCGCTGGCCTGTAGACACTTCTGAAGAACAGGCCGGGTGGTCAGTCAGTCTTTTAGATTGATCCCAAACCAAATGTCTACCACATGGTTTTTATGTAACACGATTTCCCACTGTTTCTGCTATCCTTACAGACAACAAGATAAATAAAGGGTCACTTCTCACACAGGGCCTCCATCAGTTGGAACTAGAGTGAGCCCTTTGACATGGGGTGTTCTGCACAATCAATTCTTGAAAACTGCCTTTGCTTCCTCCCAGCACCAGTATCGAACGCCATTCACTACAATAGCTCTCAATTTATGAAACAATTGTAACGACAGAAATACACTAAGGAAATTCAATAGAAGCTGACACCACAAAAATGCTATAAATCACTAGAGGAAACAGCTCCATGGATCAATTAGCAGAATATTGGCAAAAATGCCATAAAGCATTTGACTGAATAAGCGTAAAGCTGCCTATCCAGTGAAAGAACAATGACTAGATCTGCTGCAGGAGGGTGGCATGGTGTGTGTGTGTGTGTGTTTGCATGCGTGTGCGTGTGTGTGTGTGTGAGTGAGGGAGAGATTGAGGGGCCAGAGAGACTGTAAGTAATCAGTAGGGATGAACTAATGACCGACCAGGCTATAAGGCAGCTCCATCATTTGGGCAGATGCTTCTAGCATCTACATTACTTCCTCCTCTTGCCTTTTCAAAAACTTAACAGGGGAGCCTGGTGGGCTTCTGTCTATGGGGTCACACAGAGTCGGACACGACTGAAATGACTTAGCAGCAGCAGCAGCAACACTATTTTTTCCATATTGTCTTTATGATAAAAAAAATGCTAGTTAAAAATATACAATAAACAAAAGCAAACAGAGAGAAACAAAAAACCACCGCAAGTCCCATCACCCCAAGGTAAGCACTCCTGATACATTAGAAATTTCCTTCCCAACTATTTCAGTGCAAGCATAAGTGCTTTTTAAGCCAAAAATATTGTGCTACAGGGACTTCCCTGGTGGTACAGTGGTTAAGACTTCCTCTTCCAATGCAGCGGGTGCAGGTTCAATACGGATTAGGGGGCTAAGATTCCACAATGTAAAACAGAAGCAACTTTGTAACAAATTCAATAAAGACTTTTTAAATGGTCCACATAAACAAAAAGTCTTTAAAAAGTTATTATGCTGCATATAGAAATAATAGTGTGCTAGACTTCTATATCACGTCAGAAACAATTTTTATTTTATTAAATCTTTAAATTTTTTTTTAACTTTTGGCCAAACCAAGAGGTTCACCGTGCTTATTTAATTTATATGCAGAGTACATCATGAGGAACGCTGGGCTGGAGGAAGCACAAGCTGGAATCAAGATTGCTGGGAGAAATATCAATAACCTCAGATATGCAGATGACACCACCCTTATGGCAGAAAGTGAAGAGGAACTCAAAAGCCTCTTGATGAAAGTGAAAGAGGAGAGTGAAAAGTTTGGCTTGAAGCTCAACATTCAGAAAATGAAGATCATGGCATCTGGTCCCATCACTTCATGGGAAATAGATGGGGAAACAGTGGAAACAGTGTCAGACTTAATTCCCTGACCAGGGATCAAGCCTGTGTCCCTGAAGTGGAAGGTTGGTGTACCAACCACTGGACCACCAGGGAAGTGTCTTATTAAATATTCTAGGTCTGTTTTATAAAGGTTATATATTATTATCATTTCATATTATGTTACTTTCAGTACTTTAAGTAATCTTTTTGTTGGATTCTGTAAGATATTTCTAATTTTTCACTATTGTAAATACACAGCAAATAAACAACTAATGCTTATTCTTTGTAACAGTATCTGTCCTGTTTAGTTATTCTCTGAAGATTCAGCATAGTCTTGATGTGACCTGCCAAACAGCCAGCTAAAGCACAGGAACTCGGCTCATGTACACTTCCTCTGCATTTTTTGAGTGCCCGACCCAGTACATCTTCAGCGGCATTGAGAAGTATTGTTTAAAATGCTCAGTTTGGTAGGCAAAATGGCAGAGTATTTTTTTCATTAATTTGTGTTTTGTTTCTTAGTAAGGCTAAATATATTCTCACTGGTTTAATAATCTTTCACATGTATGACTCACACCCATCACAGTGTCTGGGACATCATAGGTGCTGGATAAATATATATCAGATGAATAATCAATGGGGAGATGACTCATGTCTTTGCTGTTTTTGAAATAGGATTTTACTGCTTTTCTTATTGTCACAAAGCACTTTCTACTACTCTCATATTTAGGATGTGAAAGTGAAAGTCACTCACTCATGTCCAACTCTGCAACCCCATGAACAAAACAGCCCATGGAATTCTCCAGGCCAGAATACTGGAGTGGGTAGTCTTTCCCTTCTCCAGAGGATCTTCCCAACCCAGGGATCAAACCCAGGTCTCCCACATTGCAGGTGAATTCTTTACCAGCTGAGCCATAAGGGAAGCCCAAGAATACTGGAGTGGGTAGCCTATCCTTTCTCCAGCAGATCTTCCCAACCCAGGAATCGAACTGGGCCTCCTGAATTGCAGGTGGATTCTTTACCAACTGAACTATCAGGCGGTATTCATCCCTTTTAATAAATATGACAAAATTTATCGATATGTACTTGTTTTTCATTTTTGTGTTTTTATTCAAGTTACAGAGAGTTAAAAATTTTATATTGGCAAATATTTGGATTTCTTTTTCATTGTTATCATTGTTATTTTATGCTTGAAATCACACACTCTTTCCAACTCAAGACAATATTCATCCATATTTTCTTTTGACTTATGATGTCACATTTAAATTTAACTCAAATCTACTAGGGACTGCTGTATGGCTAAAGGAAGAAAAGTATATTTAGGGTCTTTCAAAGTAGTTAATTTGTTGTGTAATATGTTTTATACTCAGATTTGTTTCCACTACTATTATTTACAAATTTTTATTAGGGTCAATTTCTGGGCTATATATATGGTTCCACTGGTCTTCCATTATACGACTATAGTAAAACCACACCATCTGAATTACTTTATAACATATTAATGTTAAACTGAACAAGTACACTTCTTTCCCCCAAGTTTCTTGGTTATGTTGTTTCATTTATTCTTCTAGATAATTTCTGAACTTGTTTAATGAAATACATACCACTTATATGTGTTACATTCACATTAATCTATCTCTTTTAGACTTTAGATTTTAAGCCAACCTGTATAAATGAAAACTGAAAGTTAAAGGGAAAAATTTCAGTGAAAAACTGAAGTTACATAACGTTCATGTTTCCACCCCAGCCAAATGGCAGAGCTCTAATATATCTCAATCTTATGTCCCTTAGGGAGATTTTATATTTTTCTTCAGAATTTCCACATACTTCTTTTTAAAGCTATCTCTAGGTACTTTATAAATAGAATTTTCTTCCCCTCACATTTTCCAACTTGATATTCCTGGTTTAGATGAAATCTGTTGATATGTATTATACTGATTTTGTGTCCTGCCACATATTACTTAATTTTTAAATTTTAATAATATTTCAGTTGAATCACTGCAGTTTTTTTTTAGTTCAACAATTGGATATCTTCAAATATGATCTTAGATTTCTCCTTTTTTATTTTTAAATGCCTCTCTTTTTGAAAAAATATTGAATTTTTAAAAATCATCTATTTGCCTGCACTAGGTCTCAGTTGTAGGACATAGAATCTTCGATCTTAGCTGCAGCATGCGGGATCTAGTTCCCTGACCAGGGATCAAACCCAGGCCCCCTGCACTGGGAGCGGGGAGTTTTAGCCACTGGGGGTGATGGATTTCTTCTAATATCTATGCTTCTTTTGGTAGATTTTTAGTCAGCCTTCTAAGATGACTCCCGGAGATCCCCACCTCCTGGTGTTCATATCATTATGAAGTTCTCTCCCCTCCCCTTCCTCCCAGTCAGAGCTAGTCTGTGTGACCAAGAGAATATGGTGGGAATGAGAACGTGTGACCTGTCAGGCTAAGTCATAAAGGCACTGCAGCTTCCACCTGGGTCTCCCAGCTCACCTGCTCGAGCGGAAGGCAGCAGCCATGGTGTGATGATGCACAGTGTGAGTACTGTGCCTCTCGATTTTTGAGCAGGATAATTCTTCATTGTGGGGGCTATCCTGGGCACTGTAGGGTTCCTGGCATTTCCACACCAGATGTCAGTAGCAGTCACCCATTGTGAAAACCAAAACGTGCCTTCAAACATCGCCAATCGTCTCCTAGGCTATCCACCCGCTGTCCCCCTGCGGAGAATCACTGCTTTGTTCTCTTAGCTATGTTGGACCAGCTGTGTGTTGTCAGACAGTTTAGATCTTGATCTCACTTGTAAGTGCTTGAGAAATGCCCCAGTGTTCTATGTACTGGTCATTCTTCAGCTTCGTTGCATTCATAGACGGCTGATCTAGACCTTTCTATTTTTTTAAGCTCTCCAAGTATCTTCTCTAGTTTCATCCACTCCTGTAATGAAATTGTCTTCCCAACCCAAATATATTCCAAATGTTTACTTCTCGGAACCCTAATATATTGTGTATCTTAGGGAAGTGCCAAGAGAGAGCAGTAAATGGGTGTCCAGGTCTGGAGTCTCAGACGAAGCCTCCTGAAGGAAATGGCAACCACAGCAAGATGGGAGGCCATTTGTAAGGCCTCCTCAGACAACCATTTTGCCTTTTTGCAATTCTTTTTCTTGGGGTTGGTCTTGATCACTGCCTCCTGTACAATGTCATGAACCTCTGTCCATCAGTTCTTCATTCCTGGCACAGAGCAACTAAAACCCTTGGAATTTCCTGCATGATGGGAGTGCTTTTGTTATTCACAATGAGCCCCACCCTTTCCTTCAACCATACCTGAATTTATGCTACTGAAGTAACTCTCAGTGGCCCCCTTCAGGATGAGGGCTGGTCAGCCAATAAAACCAAAGATGTGATTAAAGAGTTGAAAGTTTCAAATTGCAGTGAGGTGAGAGGGGCTGGAGTTGACAAGGGATTCAATCATTTATGTCTATATAATGAAGCCTCCATAAAAACCCCTAAATGAAGGAGGGAATATGTGTACGCATATAGCTGATTCACTTTGCTGTAGAGCAGAAACTAACATAACACTGTAAAGCAACTATACTCCAATTAAGAAAAAAATAAAACCCTAAATGGCAGTGTTTAAAGGAACTTCCAAATTGATGAATACACCCATATGCCAGGATGGTGGTGCACCCCAGTTCCACAGAGACTGAGGCTCCTCTGCTTAGGGACTTTCAGAACCTCATCTTGTGTGCCTCTGGATGTCCACTTTATATCCTATATGATAAACTGTAGTAACAGGTACAGAGTTTTCCAGAGTTCTGTAAGTCATTCTACCAAATCATCAAATTCCAGGAGAAGTTGTGGGAATCCCCAAATTTACACTTGACTTGGCAGAATGTATAGTTGGTCTGCTGTAGGGTAGCCTGGGAACCCCATTTGCCAGTGCGGTTTAAGGTGGGGGCAGTGAGGTGGGACTGAGTCCTTAAGTTATAGAGTCTACACTTCTCTAGGAGTTAGTGTTGAATTGATTGAACTTTTGGACACCCAGTTGGTATTGGAGAATTGGTATAGGAAAAGCACATGCTCAGTGTCAGACTTTGTGACAGAATAAAAGACAAGATGTTCTAATCTTATTAGTGTGAGTTTATGAGATTGCCATTTTTGTAGGTCAAAGTAGGATATTAGCAATTATGTGCATTTCAACACATGTTATCTGATATTAGGGTTTCTATCTCGTGTGCTTCCTTTCCATGATAAAATCTGTGCCCATCTCCAAATACGTTTTCCCTCAGCTGTCCAGGCACATGGTAGGATGTCATTTCTGGTCCCCTTGTGTTTAGGAGGGCCACTGGACCAATAACCATGCAGCAAGTTTACCACTTTCATGTTGAGGTGTTTAAATGACGCTGCAGAACCTTTCTGAGCTCTCCCTCCTGCTGAGATGGCAGGTGGCAACACTGGAGATGGTGGCTGTCTACCACCCAGACCTATAGTGACTACTGTGTGCAGAGCAGAATATGGACTAGTAACTGAGTCAGCAAATGCAATATTTGTTTAAGTCACTGAGATTTGGAGGGGTTGTTTGTTACCACAAATAACCCACAGTAACCTTACTTACTTTCTGTCCACTTTGTTTTCCCAGTTTCTTTATTATATGAACGATATAAGTTTGCTTCTATGTGCTTATGTTTTCATAAATAAGAAAAAGTGGAGGGATGAATTTAATATACTAAGTCATTTAGTCTAATTACCTTTATAAATTTCATGAAGAGAAAGAAGACAGTAGATACATTAATTTCTTAATAATAGTAAATATTTCTTACTGAAGATAGATGTCCTAAGAAAAGCAAAGAGCAAAATTGTTAGATTTATGCATTTTATCATGTCTTTGCATTTTATAAATGGTTAATAATGAAAAAGAAATGCAAAGTAGAGAGAAATATGAGCTTAAACTTTAAAAAAGATAATACTAGAAAGAATAAATCCTAGAGCCTCTTTCTCTTCCTCCCTTCCCTTCCTTCCATCCTCCCTCCTTCCCTAGTATGTCTTCCTATGTTTTCATTATTGGTAACAGAGTTCAAAGTATTTCAGCAATAGATGATGTGTTCTATAGTACTAGTCCTGACAATAATATTTGCAATTTTCTATAATTCTTTGTGTTTATTAGTAAATTAATGAAAATCCACACCTGTTTGTCTCTTTGAAGAGGCAGAGATCTTTTTGTTTTTAGATGCTTTAGTGAAATTGCAATTTCTTCTCTGAGGGAAAAAATAATTGTTCTCTTTTTAGAATGTAGAAATTAAATTGTATTGTTTTCTCTTTGTTACATAGGTAAGTAGCATCAGGACATGCAGATGAGAAAAGTTATTCAACATCCCACCAGTCCTCAATAACCACTCTTGTCCTTTGGGTATCTAATCTTTTAAGTGCAACTTATGCATTAAAAACTTCTGCAGGTTTTGGGTAACCTGCTTTTTTCAGCAAAGATAGAATGTGACCGTGGGGGTGATTCCCTCTAGCCAAGGTCAAACTGTGTAAGAGGCTGAATTGGGGGCGTGGATGTGAATGTATGGCAGGAGGAACTGGGGGTGGGGAGGTGGGGAGAAGGTCAATGTAAACTATAAACAAAGATATTGGCCCTGCTTATTTCCCAGGACTGGAAGCAGTTACTTATCCAGTCTTTTTGCTCTACTTAGGGAAGCTGTGCAAAGGAAACAAAGAAGGAAGTCACATTTTTAACTATAAAGTAATTATTTTTAATAATCTGTTTCCCTTTAGAATGCAGTTAACCTCATTACTAGATTGACAACTCCATGGAGAAGAAAACGAGGTCTTTTCATAATGTAGTTCTGATAAAACAACTGGTAACTAATTATACAACTGATCTTTGAACAACATGGATTTGAACTGTGCATGCCCACTTATACGCGGATTTTGTCTAATAATAAGTATTCCATGATCCATGGTCGGATGAATCCCAGGTGGGCAACTGTGGACACAGAGGAACCTAACTGAGATGTAGCTCTCAGAAACAGAGAGCTAACTACAAGCTTTTGACTGTACCCCAACCTCCATATTATTCAAGCGTCAAGTATAGATTCATTTGGAGACATCATAACATAGGAAACAGGACCCCACAAAGACTGAGTCTGAAGTCCACCTGAGTCTCCTCCACCTCAGTAGTTATGGGTTCCTGGAAAAGGTTCATGACATATCCAAGTCTATTTACTCATGGGTAAAATGATGATATTGATACCTTATTGGTTGCTATGCACGTTAAATCACATAAAATAAAATAGGTGATGTGTAGATATTACTCAATGACTAATAGCAATTATTTTCTAACTTTCTTGTAGCTCCAAACATTTATCAATTTCTTAGATTTATAGATTTTTACTGGTTAATTTGTCTAGGCAAGGAATAAGCAAATAACACTGAAAAATAAAAATCTGCCAGTTACTTGTTACAAGACAGAAGCCCTAGTGATGGGCCCCTCACCAGCACAATAAAGATATAATTGATATGGCTAAAACTCATTAAATCTGAGTAATAACTTGCCAACAGACACTTGTTTAAAAAATAGTATAGCCCTGGCATGAAAGAAAACACTTTCTGGCTGCTGGCGTTTGTTATCTCTCCTGTTTAACTGAAGGTTTCAAGTAATTGGGGTGGGAGTTGTAACCTGAGGCACATATTCCAAGAGTCATAGAGCTGTCAGGTACTGAGGCCCTGCGAGAAGCAGCCAGGACAAAAGGGGTTTAACTGCCTTGCATGTGGGGCAGAGCTTTCAAGGGTCACTAGAGGGCAGCAAACAGGTGCAGACCAACAACTGTGTAACCAGAAGCCATTCAAGTAAAGGCTACTCCTTCTGCCCCATCCAGAGACCATACTTGAGATGCTATGCAGAGCCCAGCAGCAAAGTTGGTACTCCAGACAGAAGGTTTTTAAGCGGAAAAGGCAATTTCCTTTACACCCAAGACAATCTACCTTCTCAATGCCAATAACGCAAGTATTCATCTCCAGCCCAAACCTCTCTTCTGAGTTCCCTGCCTATATATCCACATGAATGTCTCTGTCTCCTGAAACTCACTGTCTTCACACTTTCCCACAGACAAGTTGGTGTAATCATCAGGAAGATATTCTCGCGAGTTGGACCGTCACCTCTCTTCATCTTCACCAGTGCCACCCAAGTCCATGCCACCACCATTTCTCACTGGAACCACTCCTATGCCCCCCTAATTCTCCTCTCAGCTACACTGGCGTGCTTCTACTTTATCCAGAGTTTAAAGAGTTTTTCATAACACAAATCTGCTTAAATGATCCCTGCTGCTTAAAATTCTTTGAAATCTCCCCCTTTTTCTTAGAGTGAAAACAGAGGTCCACACTGTAACCTGTAATAGCTCGTCCGGCTCCTATCTCTCGCTTGATATCTGTGTTCCACCTACTTTGAACCTTTCACTTTTACCATGCAGCAAGTTTCCTCTTGCCACAGGAATTTTGCACATACCTGGAACATCTTTTCTACTCTTTGCCTACTTAACATTTCATACTTCAGCTCTTAGCTCAGACGATACTTTCTTGAGGAAGCCTTTCCTGACCCCTTCACTAGATCATACCCTTTGGTATTTGTCTTAGAGCATGGTATATTCTTCCTCCACACAACCTTTCCCAACTTAAGATCTCTTTTCATTGCCTTCTAACTTTATTCTTGATAAAAAAATCAGCCGTAATATTTTTGGTCATTGTTCCCCTGTATGTAATGTCAGTTTTCTCCTGTGGATGCTTGCATGATATTTTCCTCTATCTTTGTTTTTTTTTTTTTTTTTTGATTTTAAAAATTTTACTTTTAATTACAGAATATTGTTAGAATAATACAGATGTAGATAGACACTAGTATAACTGTGACCAATACCAGAAGGAAAACTGCGCTACATACTTAACTTGTTCACTCACTCTCCACAACCGTAGAAAACAGACACAATGTGTTCAGGGCATGTGCAGAAGCAGCCAGAGACTTGGGAGCAGAAGGCATGCAGAAAGCTTTAGCAGAGACTGATGCATAACTTTACACAGAGTTCAACGCAGCAAACGGGCTTTGGTTTTCAGAAATTTGACTGTGATGTGCTTAGTTTAGGTTCTTTTACAATTTGGAGTTCACTGAAATCTTGGATTGGTAGATTGAAATTTTCCCATAGTATCTGAAAATTTCCAGGTGTTATTTCTTCAAATATATATTCTGGCCCATTTTCTCTCTCTCTCTTTTCAATTTGGGATTCCAAATACATGTGTGTTAGGCCACTTGACAGGTAACTGATGCTCCGTAAAGTGTCTCACAATAGTTTTCTCTGTGTTTTAGTTTGAACAGCACTTACTAACCAGTCTTCAGGTTCACTGATCTTTTCTGTCACAGTTTCTATTCTTCTGTTAGGCCCACGGCCACAGACTAAGTGTTGTGTTCCCCAAAATTCATATGCTAAAAAACAGTCCTCAGTAGGACGGTATTAAATGGGGCCTTTGGGAGGCAATTAGATCGTAAGGGTGAAGTTCTCATAAATGAAATTAGTGCCTTTACAAAAGAGGCCCCAGAGAGATTTCTCATCCTTTCTACCATACGTGGTTACCACCATATATGGTAAAACATGGCTGCCTATGAGTCAGGAAGTGGGATCTCACCCAACATCAAATCTGATCATGTCTTGGTCTTGAACTTCCCAGCCTCCAAAACTGCGAGCCATATATTTCTGTTGTTTGTAAGGCACTCATTCTATGGTATTTTGTTGTAGCAGCCCAAACACACTAAAATACCCATCTAATCTATTTCAGGTAATTTTATTCTAGAATTTCTATGTGGTTCTTTTTCTCATGGTTCCCATTTCTCTGCTGAAATTCTTCATCTACTCATCCACTGTAGCCATCTTTTCCAGAAAATACCTGAATGTATTCACAATAAATGTTTTAAAATCCTTCTCTTCAGTTCTCATATCTGGTTTATCTATGGACCTGCTTCTACCGATAGATTTTTTTGTTGATTTATCACATTTCCTTGCTTTCCTGCATGTTTTGTAATCTTCTAAATTATCTCTTAAACATTATTCATATAAAAACAATGAAACTATTTTTTGATTTGTTTTCCCACTCAAGTTCCAACTCTTTCCTAATAATCACTTGAGGAGCAAGTGATCATTCATATTTTACTAAGAGCTGAGCTGGCGTGCTGTGATTGATGGGGTTGCGGAGAGTCAGACACGACTGAGCGACTGAACTGAACTGAACTGAGCTGGTTTAAATCTGGACTGCATCTCCCATCGCTAGATGCATGGATCTTCTATCCTAGCTTTCACCCTACAGAAGCCACTCTCTACCCTCAACAATTTAACTGCCACCTAGTTCACAAACTTTACCTCTGCCAGTTCCAACACACATGCACACACAAATCTTTTTGCCAACAAGTTAGACCAATGACAATGACAAGTCTATGAGCATAGATTGTTTAACAAGCAAGTAGTATATTTTCAAACACACTTGACTCCTATTAGACAAATGGAGTGTTTCTAGATTTTCTGGGCCAATATATCAAAAAAGGCCTGAGTCTGAACTGCCTGTCCATATTCCTATTCAATTATGCCAGTTTAGTCCTGTTTTTGAGCTATTCCTAACCAAGCTCTACCTGAAAATAAAGTCTATAATTAGTCTCAGTATCTGTATACCCTCTGAGCTTCATATTAAAATGTTATACTAGAAAAGACATGGGATTTGAAGTTAAATGAACCTGAGTTTGAATGCTAGCCCCATGCTTTTTACAGCTGTGATACTGGCATCTTATTAAGCTTCTGAGAACCAGTTTTGTTACTCATAGATGGAGAAAACAATATCTGCCTCATAGGATTGGGAGGACTAATGAGTACTTAATAAGTAATGAGCACTGAATGAAATCTTGCCATATGCCAGGTGTTAGGCTAAGTGCTTCATCCATGTTATCTCATTTAAATGTCACAATGTTCTTTGTAGTTCATACTGTTATTATTATTCTCATGGTGATATGAAAAAATTGAGTTTTAAAGAGGCAAAGTCATTTGCCTCAGTCATGTAAGTTAGTAGTGGCAAAACAAGGGTTCAGTTCAGTTCAGTCGCTCAGTCGTGTCCGACTCTTTGCGACCCCATGAATCACAGCACGCTAGGCCTCCCTGTCCATCACCAACTCCCGGAGTTCACTCAAATTCATGTCCATTGAGTTGGTGATGCCATCCAGCCATCTCATTCTCTGTCGTCCCTTTCTCCTGCCCCCAATCCCTCCCAGCATCAGAGTCTTTTCCAGTGAGTCAACTCATCGCATGAGGTGGCCAAAAACCTAAAAAATCTGAAGAAAGAGCCTATAGTTATATTTATTCACCATGCTTAAATTCCTGGAACTTACTGACCTTCAACATAGTGCTAAATGCAAATAAAGTAAATATTCATTTAGTTGGCTTGGTCTAGATGACCATGCTTTAGGTGTCTTGTTTTCCCACCAACGTACCACTACAGGTTTGTTGCTAAGCCCCTCTCAGAGTTAGAACTCTGACCTGGATGCCATACCTCTTGCTTAGGGCTCCAACCTGCCCTGCTTATATCAGCCTCCTTATCCATAAGGCAGAGTCCTGCTCAACTGCTTAGAAGAACATTCCCAGAGTGTACCCAAGGACTCATGTTAGTAGATGATACGTTTAAAAAATGCCATACAAATGCTGCATTTCTGAATCTCCCTCTCATCGCATACCAAACATTCTGAGAGTCCCTTCAGTTAAGAAATCAGATAAAGTTTGTTTGACCTCAGGTTGCCCGGGTTTCCCTGTTTATGTGAACACAGAAGCCTTTTATGGACAACTATTGATACCTCATCTTGGAGTGTTAAGATATATATGTCTTCATGTAAACATCTGTGTCCTGTTTCCTTAGATGCTCCACAGCCCTTAAAGCAGAAATCAGTTAAGGCTCACAGATTGCATGAGTGATAGAAGAGTAAGCAAATACCTAGTAATAATCATTGTAACCCAAATTGTTAATTGGGAAGGAGAAAAGAGTAGACATTTTTCCTTTTAGTTTCCTGATTCCTCTATCAATTATACTAAAATGTTTAGACTAAGGTTGAAAGTGAAAGTGTTAGTCACTCAGAGTCTGACTCTTTGCGACCCCATGGACTGTAGCCCACTGGGCTCCTCTGTCTATGGAATTCTTCAGGCAAGAATACTGCAGTGGGTTGCCATTTCCTCCTCCAGGGACTCTTCCTGACTCAGGGATCAAACCCAGGTCTCCTGCATTACAGGCAGATTGTTTACCGTCTGAGCAACCAGCCCACCAGACTCAGGTTGAAATGAAGCATAAATGGAACCAAACAAGTGATTCACAATACATTTTCTATACACATTTCTTTCCTTTTTGTGGGGAAGGGAATATATATTATCTATATACATTTCTTTCCTTTTTGGGCCACACAGAGAAGGGAGATAAAGAGGAGGATAATCTTCCTAGGAAATGTTGCTTTTAGTGCAGTGTCTCTTACTGAACTAATCACTCTCTTGGTAGACATTAGGCTAATGTATTACTTATTAATTATTCCAGTATTTCACGGTGATATTATTAATAAGGGGAGTTACTTTGGTGCTCATCTTTTACTCTACTATATTCTCACTAGGTTTGAACCGTAATTCTTCCTCTTTTCAGTGCTCTGTAGGTCTCTTACTCCACACATAGCTTTATGACACAATAAACTCACCCTTCACATTCACTATTTTGGGTAGCATAATAAAACAAATAAAGTCATTATTCTTTTTCTTGAAAACCCTCAAAATATCAATGAGGGCCTACTATGTTATGGACCTAGAGTGTGCAAGAACTTGGAGAGCAATTTCCCAGAGAAAAGGGTGAAAATCTATCTATCTAATAACTGGGGCTGATATGCAAGGTAAGGAGGAGTACACGTCGAAAATTAAAAAGATGGCTCTATAAAAGACCAACTAAAAAGTATCGGCTTGTCTCATTCTTATACCTCTTCATATTAAATAATCAGGTTATATTTTCTTGGTAGCAGGTGTCATCAATTTTTAGAATAAGAAAGACAAATTGTCCTCTCTTACCTAATCAACTACAGTTCATGTTTCCATGTCCAAGTAAGCATCCTTTCCTCAGGGATACTTCCTAAATCCCAGTCCAGATAAAGCTCCCTCCTTACTCATGCTCACAGAGCTATGTTCTTTGCTTTCATAATACCTATATTGGCTACTCTTTGAATGGGTTTTCTGGAGTGAAAGTCTGGAAAGTCACGGCTGGCTTTGCTCACCATTTTATCACCTGCATTTAGCACAGCACCTGGTCCAGAGTAAACACGCCACATATATTTATGAATAAACAATATGTTAAACAGAACATATTTGTGGAATAAATCGCTATAGGCAATGGTGATTGAAGTTCTCAAAACAACGTAGTGTAGTATCTGAAACAGAACTTGATTCCTTCATGGTTTTTATGTCCAATCTTTCTGCCTGGGAGTAGGATTCCAGATGAAGAATCAAAACAAAAGGGTTAGCAACTTGGATTCCATTGGGCACACATTCAGCTTTTAGACGCCCTAATTTTTAATAACACAGAGCTGGGATTCTAATTGTTCACTCATTGCACTGATTCGCTAGGACATTGTGTTTCCCATTCTTGACTTGTCACTGGACTTTTCTGTACATGTCTGCACTAAAGAAGAAGGGAGTGGGTTACTGAATGGAGTGCACAGGATGATCCAGGGTAGCCCACCGAGGAAAGGGGTCCCAGAGAAAGTAACTCAATACCCTCATTCTAGTAACACCTCAGGGTCTTAGGCGTATAAGTGACTGTGGTGGAGACAAATTTAAACAGCTAACAGTTATAATTGGTTCTTGGTTTTCAAGGAAGTAGAGAGTGACTGTTTCTGGCGGAGGGAGGACTAGTGTCAAAGGAGGAGAGAAATGATTTAATGGAAGTAGAGTTGGCAGGGGCCTGGGTCCTCGCATACTTTCACACAGCATGTTCCAAGGCAGCTGGAGGTCTGAACCTTTGCTGAAGAAAACGGTGGAGAAGGCAAGGAAGTTTTTATTGAGTTTCTGTGAATATGATGTCATCAGATTGTATCCCGACTTCATGCTGATATGTGTGCTTTCTAGTATATTCTGTTGAACTCTTTGACATAACTTTCCAGTGAGAGTGCCTGAGAGAATTCATGAAAAGGTGCAGATACACATGCTACAATATAAGATTGGTGGACCATGTCATACTTTCTTCTAACAAATACCTAAATTGTGTTATCCTTCACTTAAGTAAGACTATGCTGTTTTACCCTGAGTGGTCATTGATTCTCCTGTGAAAGAAGGGTCCTCTATGACTGGTCTCCTCAGGTTTGAAAAGACCTGAAGATAAGATGAAATTGGAGACTGACTCAGGAAACAAAGTTATTTCCCAGACAATTGTTAATCTAACCTGTGGAGACTTATTAACAGTCAATCAAGATTTTCCTGGAAAATCCCCCTTAATATGAGCTTTTGGTTGAAAGACAGAAGTTTTTCTACATAGATCCTGGGCCCAAAGACTTGAACCCTATTCCAGGTTGTTCAGTGGGCAACTCTAAGGGAGTCCCTTGCTTCTCTCAGTCTGTTTCCTCAGTTATCAAATGAGGATAATTTCCTGTGAAAGCTCTGTCCACCTCTTAAGATTGGAGGGAATGCTGTGGATTTTAAAGCACTTGGAAAATTGAAAGTACTAAACAAATGTAAAACAGCATTATTATAAGTGTGGAGTAAAGCTTCATGCAGAATTACCAGCAGTCATAATAAAATAATCATATTTAATCTGGCAATTTATGTTAATAGGCCTCTATACAGAGGCCTGGCTTGCCTGGTAGCTCAGCTGGTAGAGAATCCACTTGCAATGCAGGAAACCCAGGTTCGATTCCTGGGTCGGGAAGATCCCCTGGAGAAGGGAAAGTCTACCCACTCCAGTATTCTGGCCTGGAGAATTCCATGGACTGTATAGTCCATGGGGTCACAAAGAGTCGGACACGACTGAGTGACTTGCACTTCCACTTTCACTTTATACAGAGGCCCATTATAAATTAAAGCTAATAAAGAATGTAGGTTTGTGTATATCCAGTTGATGTGTAAATGGAGCCTGCATCATTATCATCATCACTGTTACCACCACTGCCTTCATTATCACCAGCATCACCATCATCTTTGTTATCATCAGGGTTGATGTTGAGCAACTACTATGTTTCGGGCACGAGACAGGACCTTTCCCTTCATGTTACCACTAAATCCACAAGACTGTTCTGTTGTTATCCTCATTTGAGAACAAAGGGGTTATGATAGGGACAGAGTAAAGGGGCAAAGTAGGTGATTAAATAGTTAATCCCACTAGCGGATTGTAAGTAGAAAAAACATGAGAGACCCCTGTAAGTTAATGATTACTCAGAAAAGGTTTGCTTAACCACAAAACCAAACAGGCTTGCTTAGCAACAAAACCACACAATGGAAGCATGAGGCATGCTCCAAAACAATAAATCAGTGGGGGCATGAGGCCCATGTCCTGCCTAGTGAACCTAGTAAGTTAGGACATGCTCTCTGCACATATAAAAAACAATAATTTGTGGACCTATCCTGACCATGTAGGGACAAAAAACTCTACTGCCCAACCTGGAGAAGTCAATGATGAAAGCATGACATCCACTCAAGAATGATAAAGGTATTCTCCCCCTCCCCACTTTTCCTTTGATTATAAAACTGTAGCCCAGTAAGTTCTCAGGGCATGGCACCTTCTTGCCCACCAGCTTGTAAGCCTCACAAGCATCCTATTCTAATAAATCATTTACCACTTTGCTTCTCACTAAATTCTTTCAGACATAAGGGACTGGAGCTCTTCAGACCTCCCTGGAATGCCACCTAATGGTTTCAGTTAGAAGCTCCATGAAACTGCTAGTGGTTTCCAAACTCATTCAGATATCAAAATAACCTGAGGGTTTTTAAAAAATGCAGATGCCTTGGTCTCACAAAAAACCTAAAGCAGGGACTCTATTGATGGATCCAGAGCAGTTGTAAATTTATTTCCAAGCTCTACAGATGGTTATTTTGAGCAGGTGGATTTGTGAATGACTGGGCTGAGTAACTTCTGCAAGGTCACAAAGCTGGGAACAAAGCTGGACCCTAACCAGGCTGGTCCCTGATTCCCATGTCAGTGCTTAACCACTTTTCTGTCTTGCCTGCCTGGAAATAACAATCTATTTAACAGCTGTCTTTTAATGGCTTTAATTGGATTTTCCACATCCTACCTCCACTGTTAAACTATACTGCAAGATTACTTTTCCCTTAATGACCATTTAGATGTTTCAGATGAATGACTTAGTTCCCAAAGATACTTTATACCATGGCCAACTGTTAATCAGATGGTGGTATTTACCTGAATATAATGACTACCAAAAATTAAGATCGCAAAACGTGAGGGTCTGTGTTTGACTGGGGAACTCACAACCAGTGATAAGAGAATATCCATTCAGGGTTGAAGGAGTTTTTCTTACAAGGGGCTGTTAGTCAAAGTGGATGGGGCCAGTGGCTATGGTGAAAGTATATGCTTTATTACTTGCAGGTCTATGTGAATTTCCCAGGAATCTTATTAAAAAGCATATATTAATTTAGCATTTCTGGAGTGGGCTTGACAGTCTACACTTCTAAGCTCCCAGCTGATGCTAAAGCTGCTGGGGATCCTAGGCAGTTGTAGCCATAGAATGGCCATGAGGAGAATCACCTTCAGAAGAATGAGCACAGCCCTGATGAGTGAGGATCAGACTGCCCCCTAGCAATGGGAATATTGGGTGGGTCAAAAAGTTGCCGAAGACAGTCAGAGGTATCCTTCTGACAAGAGAAAAAGAACAGATGGCAGACATCGCCCAGGAAAGTTCTACTATCTATTATGGAGTAGAGAAAAGTTGTTTAAGTAAATTTAAACACTGATTAGAGGGCTTACAAACATATGGTTATGATAGCTACATACATTTGGAAATATTCTGTGTAAGTGAGTGAATTCTAGGTCACACTGATTGACCAGCTGGGACAAGGAGGAGGGTGCTGCTGAACATTGAGTTTCTTGGGAGGATCCCAAGAGCCAAGGATCCCATGGCACGTGCCCCGTCTAGCTCAGGGGACACAGCCTCTTGCAATCATTGTGGTCACACCCCTACCTATCAGGGGATGAATGGCATGATACTGTGAAAAGTCAAACAGAAATGAAATCAACAGTAATTGGAACATGTGCTTTGGCTAATACATTTTGTTCTTCATGTCAGGGGAAGATTTGGTTGATGGATTTGTCTAAGGGACAAAGGATGAAATAACCAGAGAATGGACTTTCATTTTAATTAGGTGGAACTATAATGAATCTATAAGTGTAAGAACATCTGAGTTATTTAGAACCTGTTACTATCCAGAATGAAAATATACTAGGTGTTGTGAACTGCACTGAGTCTCCTGCTCTTCAGAGTCATGTGAAAGCAATCTGGGACTGCAAAAGGATAGGGTTCATTCTTCAACTAGATGGCTTCTCCAACTTACCCTGGAACTGTGAAAGTTTGGCAGCACCTTGACAGCCCCTTATAGCTGGCAGAAAGCATTGAGCCTACCTAAAGTGACTGAAGGGGAAGGAAGGAGGAGAAATCTCCATGGGCCCATCCAGTTAGGAAGGGTTCTGACACAGGAAATATCACTGCTCTGAACTTGTGAAGGGCTGGCAACAAAATAGGCTGGAACCATGGCTGCCTTTAGAGGCCAATAGGAGGTGAGCTAAGTGGGAACAATGACAATCAAAAGGTCCTAACAGAAACCACATTCAGTTCTTGCCACCTACTGCCAAGCAGAACTTGAGCTCAGGGCTGCAAGAACTTTCGCTTTTTTTTCCCCCAAAAACCCCAAGATTTTTCTGTAAAACTGCTTATTTTTTTTAAACAGGTCATCAACAAAATCATATCCAAACAAAAGCCACTGGCAGCTAAATAAAATAACATCATTGCTACTGCTGCTAAGTCACTTCAGTCGTGTCCGACTCTGTGTGACCCCACAGACGGAAGCCCACCAGGCTCCCCCGTCCTTGGGATTCTCCAGGCAAGAACACTGGAGTGGGTTGCCATTTCCTTTTCCAATATGTGAAAGTGAAAAGTGAAAGTGAAGTCGCTCAGTCGTGTCCGACCCTTAGCGACCCCAGGGACTGCAGCCTGCCAGGCTCCTCCATCCATGGGATTTTCTAGGCAAGAGTACTGGAGTGGCTTTCCATTGCCTTCTCCAATAAAATGATGTTAAATAAAATAACATCATTAGGGAGTGCAGAGGTGGTAGTCACCATGGGACTGCATTTTTATTCAAGTTCAGAAACAGCATGGGTTTTCAGAGATTGAACCCAGAAGTGGGATGCAGCAGCAGAGAAGGTGAACACGGCGCTTCCGGGCCCTCTCTTCCCCACACATCCTTACCCTGCTCTCTTCTTAGCCCCTCTCCATTCCTGACAACATGTTATAAACTTATTTGTGATGTTCACCTTCTGACAACCAGAATGAACTCTTCATGAGGGCAGGGGCTTGTCCGTCTTCTCTTGGTTGTCCCTCCCACACATCAGCCATATCTGGTTCATAGCAAGTGTGTAATTAATAGGTGCTCCGTTCCGTTCTGTCGCTCAGTCGTGACCGACTCTTTGCGACCCCGTGGACTGTAGCCTACCAGGCTTCTCCGTCCATGGGATTCTCCAGGCAAGAATACTGGAGTGGGTTACCGTTTCCTTCTCCAGGGAATAGGTGCTCAGTGAATAATAAATGACTGATCATGCCTTGATCTGAAACATCAAAGCCAGGATGAGCTTGTGTTATAGGGCCCTTATGACAGAGTCTGATGTCCAATTTCTAGGGGGTTCCCGAGGTTGTTTTGGGTAACTCAGGATAATTCCTATCCAAAAATTTGAAGAAAAATAAAATAAATCCTAAATCCTGCTTTTACTTTGCTAAAAAAAAATCTTGCAAGAGAGAAAGGCAAATACGCATCCACTCGCGGTGTATGTTTAGCTGTGATCATGAAAATCCTGACTTCTTGTTTGAAGCCGTGTAAAACAAGAACTTTCATTTAGAAAGCAGAGCTGAGTAAACAGACCCAGGACCCATATCTGCTGACACACGGTGCTGTACAGAGGGTGTAGCAGGACATCAGCAATGCTGCGTTCTCTAAGAATTCTGCACACAAATGGGCATGAGGGGATAAAAAGCAATGCTGGGGAACTTCTAGTTCTTGCTGAAAAAGAAAATTCTGGCTCTAAATCTAGCACTACCCAGCAAGAAGGGCATCTCCTCTGTGGCTGCAAATAAAGCTGGCACTCCTTTGCTCAAACAAAACCACTTATCATACACTACTTCGAATAAGCAAAGCTCCAAACAGCTAGTCACACATGCATGTTTTTGCCACCTGCTGTCTGCGCAAAATAGCTATGCCATGTGCATGCCCTAGTTTAAACCAATCTTTGAATTTCACATAAAAGCATCCTCCCTCCACCGAGCTCCCTTCCTAAAGTTGAGTCCACAAAAGGATAGAAATACATTTCCTGTTAAGTGAGGAAAAGAAAGAAAGATGTTTAAAGGACAGTCCAGACCTTTTATAAAAGCACTTACTTTATAACAGGACAGATTATGTATTCAAAACAAGACACCTTCTATAGAGCAGACGGAGAAGTTGTTCACTGTCCTAGCCTTGCTCTGGGCTTGCAGCTCCGGTCCTGCTGGGGGTAGTTAACAGAAACGGTTGAGCCTGCATGGCCTGGTCCTCCGGGGCTGCTGCATCAGGATGACGCTCAGAACTATCATTGGGGCAGGCTGTGAGCAAGTCAGCAGGGCAGTCCTACCTCTGTGCTGAGGCTGCTGCTTTCTAATGGGAAAATACTGGTGGCAGAGCTCTCCCTTCAGGTTCAGGCAGACCCAAGGCACCCCAGATGATCCCAGTTCAAGGTTAGGGGAGCACCCATCACCTTTTGGGCAGAGGCAAGCAGACCCTTAAGAAGACATCCCTTGTCAGGTCAGACCCCTTCCAGACTCACTCAAGACTACTGGTCTCCTTGACATAGTTCCTTAACTCTGCCAAGGGCATGACTCAGCTCACCCGTCAGCAATGTGGATCACACTGTTTCTCTCTCCCAGTCCAGGAGGACTGAGTTCAAGGCAGTGACTGAAGAAAGGTTAGAGGGGAGACCATGGTGGTCCCTAACTTGGTGAAGTCGAAAGCTTGTGGCTTCATATGCAGGGAGATTTAGTTACAGTAGTCACTTCAGTACCATGGCTTAGGGCTCTAGAAACTGAAGACCATTTGGTGGGGGAGAAGAAGGAGAATAAAGAGGAGGGGAGGGAGAGGGGAGGAGGAGCAGGAGGAAGAGGGGAAAGAAGAGAATTGGAGGAGGAGGAAGAGGATAGCAGTCAGCTTTTTAATTGAGTTTCCAAATCAATAAGTGTAGAGAATTAATGGTATGCTGACTTTCTATTGGTGTCAAAATGACAAATTACAGGGTGGAATTGAGGCTTCTGATGACATTTTCCATTTATGCCTGGATGACACTGTAACTGAAAAGCCAGCCAGAGCTATCGTGTAAATTTAGGGAAGCCAGCTGTGGGCTTCAGACACCCAAAGATTCACACCTTTGTCTCCTAATTCATTCTAGACATGGATCTCAACCCTGTGGACACAAAGGGGTGGGAATAAGGTATAGGAAGTCTTGGGATCAATTTCAGTTTGAAATATATCATAAGAACACAAAATGTTAGGGAGCCAGAGCGTTCCTTTATCATATAGTCTGGGGTCAAGAAGAAGCAACAGACCAGGAACATTCCATAACTTAACAGAAGTTGTAAGCAGACATGAGTCTATGGGGTGTGCAGTCAGGAACAGACAGGAAGCTGAGTGGAGCTGAGTCTGGGGCACCCCGGGGCCCTGCCATCTCTGGGAGATCCTGGACACAGTCTCTCTGGGCCTCACTTTCTCCATGAGAAGTTTTGAGATCCCTGGAATCGTAAAGGCCTATTCTAAGTCTCTTCACCTAGCACACACCCTGACCCAGAGAAAAACCTAATAAGCCATAGTTTGCTCTCTGGTTCTTCCATTCTCCTCCTTCCCACTACATTAAGCGGTGAATTCCGGCAAAGGATCACATCTTAGCACTGTCTTTCTGTCTCCAGCTGCTTCTGATCAAATTGTGAAAAGCCTAGAAAAACTGATTTTCTGAAGTCCCTGGAGGGTGTGGCAGATAAGCTGCTCAGAGAGCCCTTCAAGAAAGGACTCCACTGCCTAACTGGCTGGGAGGGTGTCAGTTAACATCTGCCAACTCTTTCAGGTCCACCTCAGCCTTTGAGATGTGGTCTTCTGAGGGTGCTCTGAGCGACATGAGGGTATCAAGGCCTGGTTGACCCCACCCAATATGGGTGTCTCAAAACAGGCAGGTGTTGTTCCTGAGAACTCACTGGTCTGGAAGAGACTGTCAGGCTGCAGTCCCGGCCTGATTCTTCTTCCTCTTCTCTTCCAGGCTTTACTTTTCTCGTGAACAATCAGCTTCTGTGTCCTCAGGGACCCAACAAACACAGAGATGCTAATCATTGTAACACACAAGCCATAAGGTTTGTTTGTTTTTCCAAAATGGAGCTTTGAGAGGTTTCAGGAAACCTATCTTTGAGCAAGAAGACACTCTTTGTAGCACAAAGATCTGCCATATAGAGTCCTTCATTCTCTTATTCACAAACACTTAGTTCCCACTAGTTGTAGTGGTTCTCAGCCAGGGTGCCTATTAGACCTTTTTAATAGCTAGCAATGCTGCACTCATTTTGCCATATGGTGGATCTTCTTGGAACATATTAGGAAGGTGTAGAAAACCTTGGGATCATTTTTTATTTTGAAGATTTAATCAAAAAGGCAAAAGTTATGGGGCCAGAAGATTTCCTTTATCCTACAGAATGGGGGACAGGAAGTTTTGCAGCAACTTGCCACTGAAACTGGGAATAAAGCAGCTGATTCTGTCCCCTTGGGTTTCCAGTGTCATCGTCATGCAAGAGGTTGTGGTTATGATCACATTTCATAAACTATGTCCTTTGGGAGAATCAGCTGTGATCGCTGTCTTCTCTTCCTTGTTAATCAGGGAGAGCTCACTCATATAAATGTCAGGGGAGGATGCTCGACTATTGTGTTTCCTGGATCACTGGATAAAATCCCCTGAGATGATGTGTGTGCCCACTTAACTGTGCTACTAGATTCAGAGAGTTTTATTTCAAGGAACAGTTTGTATCTGAAAATGCACAGGAGCTGAGATTCCCTAGGACAGGGAAGTCCCCACTTTGCAAGGACGTTAGTCTCAGAAAGAGAAAAGGGGGGACATTCTACCAAAATGTTAAATGCACCCAAAGGAACTACTTGATATTTAAAAAAGGCTTCTCAGTATATCTTTACAGCCAAAGAGAAAATTCAGAAGTCCCAGCGGGGTATAAGCAGATGAGAGTGCCATACATTGGGAAAAATGTTCTTTTAGCAAAAGTCAAGTATTCCGCAAATGGGGAAGACTAGGGGTGGGAGTAACCGGGTGAACTTCGAGAAACCAACTCTGATAGCACAACAGACTGGGATGTGTCATAAGAAAAGGACATTTAAAGTCACCACACTCTGACTGCCCCTGGACATTTAGCAGCATACAACTAGGTCCCAATTTAATGCTTCCTGAATATAACACACAAAATGCTCATTCTTTAAATGCATTCCTCAAAACTCACTCATTAAGAAAGCACCCCTCGTGGGTGCTCTGGAAGTGGTGAAGAGAAGGGCTGAGCTTGAGGCCTGCTCATCCTCCTATAGGCTGGGCACCCCCGGGACACTTAAGGAACATCCCCATGTGTTTTTATCCTCACTGAATGGTTATTTCAGGGATTAGTTGAATCTGCACTTGGATATGCTCAGTACATTTGTGAAGCACTGTGCAGATGTAAACTTTTATTATGTATAACCAAAAGCCTCATTTCAAGCTGGGCTGCGTGCATGCTCCCAGAGCAGCACCAGGGCCCATGGACAAGGATGCCTGGATGCGTGTGAGTCCCTGCTCCTCACTTACCCACTGGGAGACTTAGAGCAGTGACTGATCCCTCTTTGGCCCAGTCCTCTAGTACATCAATGGTCGTATCTACCTCTTCAGATTGTCGTGAGTGGAGAGGAACTCACACAAGAAATGTATGCAACACAAATGCTGATGCACTGTGCATACGAGTAAATATGGACTGGGATTTTTATAAACCAGGGCTGCTCCCACAAGTCAGAAAACTGTGCAATCCTAGCAGCAGAGGACTTGGAGGGAAGTTTGAGGGGATCTGGAAGAAGGATCCTCTGGGAGAGCCACCAGCTGCTTGAGGCCCTCTGCAATGAGCTGGTAACCTCCCAGTGGCTGGTTCCACTCAGAATCAGCAGGAGAAATCATTGTTCTGGTCTCCAGGCATGTTTCTCCATGCCCATACCAACTGCAAAGTATTTACCCACACCCCAGCAGAGCTCTGAGCTGTCATTTCAGAAGGAACATCAGAGAGTGTTCGCTTCCAGGTACAAATTCACTTGTGACAACCGTACATTCACATCACACAAGAAGAACGCGACATGCAAAGAACATCATCTCAAAATGGAGCACAGTCAAATTTGGGGTGAGGGGGAGATGCAGGCAGTGGGGGAGGGGTGGGTGATGGATCTCAAACGTCAGGGCTGCACTGGAGAGAATTCCTGGGCTGGGGCAACCACAAAGGGCTCTGGGCTGAGGCACATTCCATTATGAGTGGAGTGGTTTATAATGGAATGACATGGATGGGTTCTTATAATCAGAAAAACACACTGACCTTCACACTACACAGGTGCAGCAGCATAATGACCCACCACGTATATGCGCATCAATTCCTGGGGAAAGTCCAATGAGGTTAACTCAGCGTGTATCCCAAGCAAACAAAGTCAGTGACATTCCCCCCGTGAAGAATGTTGTGCCCCATCCCCACCCAGAGACCTGGTTTGGGCAACCGACACATACAAGGAAAGATTACATGAGGCTCATATCTATTCTTTTAAAGTTTTTTTATATGGACTTTTTTTTTTAAAGTCTTTATTGAATTCATTCCAATATTGCTTCTTTATAACGTTTTGGGTTTTTGTCTGCAAAACCTGTGGGATCTTAGCTTCCCAACCAGGGATTGAACCCATATCCCTTGCATTGAAAGGTGAAGTCTTAACCACTGGACTGCCAGGCAAGTCCTGGATCATACTCATTTTGGAGAAAAAAAAAAATGGACCAATTACAGCAAGTAGAATTATTTTATGCTGGATTTTTAAAGTTAAAGGGGTAAGAATTTAAGGGATGAGAATCTTTCAGGAAACAAAGATTTGGTGTGGGAGCCCTGAAGGGAGGGAGAGTTCTGTTCCCCCCAGCCATCTGAGAAAACTATCTACAAGCATCCTCAGATATGCCCCAGTTGTAAAGTCCTTGCAACCATAAAGCAACCAGGTCTATAGTTAAACTTCTGAAAATGTCACTGACTTATCTCAGCACCTTTACTCACTCAGACATTTACTCAGATGTGAAAGACTCAAGAGGAAGCCCTATTCCTTTGCAGCGTATCACCCCAAATGGTAGCCGTGTACCACACCATCACCACTTTAGAGAAACCATGTCAACAATTAGAATTTGAACAGAGAGGTGACAGGCATAGGAAAACTATGGCTGATATTCTATGAGGGTCTCCTTAATCTGGGTATCACTTTGGCTCACTGGTTTTTCGTCCTCATTTTCTATACTCATCTTCCTCTGAAGGGAAAGTTGTGGTGAGAGTAACCGGTGTGGTCTTATTTCAGAGGAAAGCAGTATGGGATGTCAGCTTTCCAAAATCCTAGTGAAACCTGAAGTGTTATTGACAAATGTGTCCGTGCAAGAAGCAAGTCGGAAGCTTGCACTCTGGGTGCATGGATTATCTTCCCATCCCTGGTCCAAGCAGATTTGAATAGGAAAGAGAATTCAGCCACCATGTCCTAAGATCTTGCTCTGTGCCAAGCTCAGGCTGAGTGCTCCTCGGCTCTGCAGGAGCGAGGCCCTTCTCCTGGGCATGACCACTCCTCGGGCTGACCCAGCTCAGTTCCATCTGCAAGCTTTCCCATGTTGGAGGTCCCCAGACTCTCCTATAGTTACATGAGGGCTCATATTCCAACCGAAGGACTTTATAACTCTCTGAAAACTGACAACATCCACATTTCTTTGACAGCTTAGCACTCTCATCTGAAGTTCAAACCTAGTATCCCCTGGAATTTCTCAGAACCCCCCAAACACAGCACAAAGGAGTTATTTATCCTCAGCCTTGACTCTGTAAGTCTTCCTCACCCACTGGATCTCCCATGGGGGAACTTGGGTGTCCACCTCTGGTTCTCTTTCTCCCCAAGCCCATCCTCTGCATCCAACCAAGTGACCAATTCATTCACTCCTTCCTCTCAGCTGTTCTAGATATCTCTTTCTCACCATTTCCACCTCTTCCATCATGGTCCAAGCCTCCCTTTCCTCCTGAATCTCAGTTGATCCTAACTGGTCTCCATCCCCCCTCAAAGACCTGCTCTGCAATAGGCAGAATGCTTCTCAAAAAGGGAACATCTGACCAGTTGTATTACTTTCTTGTTTTAGTGACCTCACACTTCTTTTAGGCTAAAGTTCTAAATACCAGTTTGAGACTTTTTCAGACAAATAGGCCAAATGGATCTGGCCCTACCTCTCTCCCCACCACAAATGACATCCCCACTCCTGCTGGCCACTCAGGGAGTTTCACAGCCTTCCAAAGCACTCCCTTTTCCTTTCCTGGAAACTGCATATGATGTTGCCTCGTCTAAAACATGCTTCCCTCAGCCCTTTGTTCTCCACAGCCTTTAGTTCTCAGTCATTCTAGGACTACTCCCCACCCACCTCTAGCCAGAACAGATGCCCCTGGAACAGAACTCTGTATTTATTTTAGTAGTTTTGAAAATAATTTTAAAGAACTATGTACATCATTTGTATAATGAGTGTCTTGCAGAGTTGATCTGGCTTTCACAGGGCTGGGGCAGTACAAGGAGTGTTCTCTACATGTAACGAGAATTGGACAAATGAATGAACAGACGATCGGGCACTGACTATACCCTTGAACTCACAGTCTAGACTTTAGAAGATGTAAAAGGAGCCTTTTGTTGCATCTGCCCTAAGCCAAATTCTGGTCCAATTAATCAAACACACACACATTAGAAGAGACAGCAGAACAGAAAAAAAAAAAAGACCATTCAAATTAGATGTTATGTATTTAGTACTTAGCCTGGGGATACTGGAGTATTTCACTTTACAGTTTACTGTAAACTGTTTTCTTACAGTTTACTGTTTAACTACAAAACTTGACTTTGTCAAAGAAGGAGGTGAGCAGAAGTGGAGACTTCAGAAACAAAGTGAATGAGACAAAGAAGGATCCATCCCTTGATCCCCAAATCCCATGCCACCTTATCAAAGAGGACCCAGACAGAATCCTTTTCCATGAGAAGAAGCTGGAGCTGAAGGACATTAAGGAATGAAATGGGCACCAAGAGACCTGTCTACATGAAAGTAACCACGTATGTCTCTAACCTCTGCTTTCAGACTGTCTAAGTTTCGCAGATCCACAGGGTTTCTTCCTGAGAATGAGTGCAAAGAATTCAAGCACAGGAAACCCCATAAGAAATGACAGTTGACAGCATTAGGGATCAACAAAGTTGTACCTTGTAAATAACCTGAGGTTACACAATTCTTTCTTCAAAGGTACCAGTGATTTAAAGGCAGCTTTAACCACTTTTTCTCTTGCTCTCCAAGGCCTGTAACCCATGCGGAACATTCTTGGAGCTCAGGGCACAGGGTTGCAGGAAAGTCTAGTGAGAAGGACAACTCTGACGACCCTGGCACCAGTGCCTACAGTAGAAGCCCCAGCAGGAGGGCATGGGCAGCACAGCAAGGAAAGCATCTGACAAGCTGTTCCTTCATTGGTCCCTGTGTCAGCTCTCCAAGCTCCTGGCATCTATTCTGTTCAGCAGATGTGTTGTTGTTCAGTTGCTAAGTCATGCCTGACTCTTTGCAATCCCATGGACTACAGCACTCCAGGCTCCTCTGTCCTCCACTATGTCCCGGAGTTTGCTCAAATTCATGTCCATTGAGTCAGTGATGCTATCTAACCATCTCATCCTCTGCAGTCCCCTTCACCTTCTGCCCTCAATCTTTCCCAGATCAGGGTCTTAGGAAATGAATTAGCTCTTCACATCAGATGGCCAAAGTATTGAAACTTCAGCATCAGTCCTTCCAATGAATATTCATGGTAATTTCCTTAAGGATTGACTGGTTTGATCTCCTTGCTGTCCAAGGGACTCTCAAGAGTCTTCTTCAGCACCGTAGCTTGGAACTGTCAAATCTTCAGTGCTCAGCTTTCTTTATGGTCCAATTCTCACATCCATGCATGGCTACTGGAAAAATCATAGCTTTGACTATACAGACCTTTGTCAGCAAAGCAATGTCTCTGCTTTTTAATACACTGTCTAGGTTTGTTATAGCTTTCCTTCCAAGGAGTAAGTGTTCTTTAGTTTAATGGCTGCAGTTACCACCTGCAGTGATTTTGGAGTCCAAGAAAATAAAATCTGTTACTGCTTCCACTTCTTCCCCTTCTCTTTGCCAAGAAGTGATGGGAATGGATGCCATGATCTTAGGTTTTTGAATGCTGAGTTTCAAGCCAGCCTTTTTCACTCTCCTCTTTCACCCTCATCAAGAGGTCCAGTTCTTCACTTTCTGCCCTTAGAGTAGTATCATCTGCATATCTGAAGTTGTTGATATTTCTCCAGGCAATCTTGATTCCTGCTTGTGATTCTTTCAGCCTAGCATTTCACATGATGTACTTTGCATATAAGTTAAATAAGTAGGATGACAATATATATCCCTGTCACACTTTTTTCCCAATTTTGAACCAGTCCATTGTTCCATGTCCAGTTCTAAGTGTCGCCTCTTGACTTGTATACAGGTTTCTCAGGAGACAGGTAAGGTGGTCTGGTACTCCCATCTCTTTAGGAATTTTCCACAGTTTGTTGTGATCTACATAGTCAAAGACTTCAGTGTAATCAATGAAGTGTCTCCACTCTAGCACCCTGTTAAAATATCTCCAACAGTGCTCTTCTAATGGTCAAGGCTGAAAGGTGGCAAAAACTGTGAAACATGGGAAGGAGGGGACACTGTGTCACTGCTACTGTCACCGAGGTGGAAGTCACCATCATTAAAAATCAAATAAGCCAGATAAGATATTATTCCAGGACCAATATTAACCCTGCTCTAATCACAATGGGCTATGATTAAAAACCCAATTCAGAAAGCATGACACTGGCCTTCAGGCCACAGGTGATTTATTGTGTGCTAAAATAAATTTGGTTTGGTTTTCCTCATGTTTCCAATCAGCCTGCATTTGACAAGTGGAGATTATTGAGGCAGAATGGATAAAAGTGAGCAATATACAAGATGACAGAATTTTAAAACAGTTTTGGAATTATAGAGTGTACATTTGCTGTTTAAAAAGCCAAGCCATGCAGATAATACAATGAAAAGTCACCCAAAATCTCACCCCTGAAGAAAGCCAGAGATTCTGGTTGGCAGTGGGTTCCTCAATTCTAAGGAGCTGTTGGAGCAAAGTCTAACCAAGGCGCCACCTCCTGGGTGGTCAGGTCCCCACAAGTCCCACTGGCCTGAGGGTGGGTATCATGGGAAAGGAGACCCAGAGTTGCTGGCCTTCAAAGGAGGTTTGTACTACTGGAAGAGAATTTACACTGCCTTTAAGTGGATGTATCTCATATCCTCAGAAACCTGTTCAGCTACTACAATTATCCCGCCATCATGCCTATCAATCATCTTAAGTTGTCCTCAGTATGGATGATTGACATCTAGGATCTGCTGAATTCTAAAGAGGGATGCCAAGTTGTAGGGACATTTAAATATCTACAGTTTTCATTTCAGTAGCCCCAAGCCCTCAAAAAAATCTAATACCCTTTTTTTGTGAAGTGAAAGTCACTCAGTCATGTCAGACTCTGAGATTCAATGGAATATACAGTCCATGGAATTCTCTAGGCCAGAATACTGGAATGGGTAGCTGTCCCCTTCTCCAGGGGATCTTTCCAACCTAGGGATAGAACCCAGGTCTCCTGCATTGTGTGCAGATTCTTTACCAGCTGAACCACCAGGGAAGCCCAACAATACTGGAAAGATCCCTTCTCCAGCGGATCTTCCTGACCCAGGAATCGAACTAGGGTCTCCGGCATTGCAGATGGATTCTTTACCAGCTGAGCTACCAGGGAAGCCAACAGGAAACCATTCTTTTGCTCACGTGAAAACACTCTATCCCAGAGTCTACCATTAAGTATTTGTCAATGGAAGAAGGAATAACCTGCCTATGCATTCCCACACCTGAAGGAAACTTCCAATACACTGTCCCAGACCTCCTGGGAAGGACAAATTAAATTCATCTGTACATGTTTTGAATGAGACTTTTAAAAAATTATTTGACTTAGAGACCAGAAAAATTACATTTGCTAATTAAATAAAATGATTCTTGTTGGGAGATCCCAAGAACAAGCAGTTTCACTAGACTGCCCCCTCCTGTTGGCATCACAGAAAAGGATTCATCAGCTGACGGCAATGAGGCTAGGATGCTGAAACAAATGGCTGTTTGGTCCTATTTCCAACTTAAAAAAATAACAAAAACTTTTGATTTTATACTGGAGTACAGCCAGTTAACAATGTTGTGATACTTGTCAGCAGAGGGGCTTAACTACACATATACATGTATCCACTCTCCCCTCAACTCCCCTCCCATCCAGACTGCCACATAACACTAAACAGAGTTTCCTACTACATAGTAGGACCTTGGTTATCCATATTAAGTAGCAGAGTATACATGTCGATCCCAAACTCCCTATCTCTTCCTCCCATTCTTCTCTCCCAGCAACCATAAGTTCATTCTCTGTGAGTCTGTTTCTGTTTTATAAATAAGTTCAATTGTACCATTTTAGATTCCACATATAAGGGATGTCATATGATATTTCTCCTCTGCCTGACTTATTTCACTCAGCTTGACAATCTTGAGGTCCACCTTTGTGACCATGAACTCATTATTAGCACTACTGTGTTTTTTTTTACCATCTGACTAGTTTTGTTTCCTCCCAAGCTCATCTCTTTCAGTCCCTTGTCTGGATCCCAGTTAAATTCTCAGGAGATGTAAGATTTACTATCAAATAACCTTAAGGGTGGGCTTCCCAGGTGGCGCTAGTGGTAAAGAACCTGCCTGTCAATGCAAGAGACATAAGAGATGCAGGTTCAGTTCCTGGGTTGGAAAGATTACCTGGAGGAGGGTATGGCAACCCACTCCAGTATTCTTGCCTGGGAATCCCATGGACAGAGGAGCCTGGTGGGCTACAGTTCACAGAGTTGCACAGAGTTGGACATAACTGACGTGACTTAGCATGTATGCAATGTTAAAGGTATATTAGCATAGAATTTGTTCCCCTGGGAGGAGATCTTTTCATGAGCCAATACATCATTTTTAGTCATTCAGTTCAGTTCAGTCGCTTAATCATGTCCGACTCTCTGCGACCCCATGAACCACAGCACGCCAGGCCTCCCTGTCCATCACCAACTCCCGGAGTTCACTCAAACTCATGTCCATCGAGTCGGTGATGCCATCCAGCCATCTCATTCTCCTTCGTCCCCTTCTCCTCCAGCCCCCAATCCCTCCTAGCATCAGGCTCTTTTCCAGTGAGTCAACTCGTCGCATGAGGTGGCCAAAGTATTGGAGTTTCAGCTTTAGCATCAGTCCTTCCAATGAATACCCAGGATTGATCTCTTTAGTCATTAATGACTTACAATACCAATTTCTTAGGCCCCTCTATTCTTTTTTCTTTTTTTGATGTGGACCATTTTAAAAGTCTTTATTGAATTTGTTACAATATTGTTTCTGTTTTATGTTTTGGGTGTTTTGGCCTGAGCTATATGTGACCTTAGCTCTCTGACCAGGGACTGAACCTGCATCCCCTGTGTTGGAGGGAGAAGTCTTAACCACTGTCCTGAAAGAAAGTCCCCCCACCTCTATTCTTAAAGATCATCTCTATTAAATTAAAGGAAAAAAAAAAGGCTCTGACAAACAATTCAGGCTTACTTGAAGAGCATGGACTTGGCATTGCCAGTGAGCTATTCATTTTCTTAATACTCATCTTATTTTAATATGCTTTAAATTTTCATGTATTCATATATTTCTCCAGTTCTGCAGCATACCCCTGACTAAATCTCGACTACTAATAATTTGACATTTTCTTCCCAACCTGATTCTCATGCTGGTCCTAAGGAAGACAGTTTCCAAAGATGTCCAGTTTGCCCTCCGAGGGGCAGTTTCAGCTCCATGACCAGGCAACATAAATAGAGGTGCAGCCTCCTCCTTCTAGTGTCTTATTCCTCAGACCGCAACTCTGAGCCCCAGAGGGGCAGTGCTAAGATAGGGAGCAAAGCTGAGTCCTATTTCCAAGGTAGTGAGGGCAGGGGTGGGGCAACCCCCAGCCAGTCTTCCTCTAGGGTTAGTGTTCATGACCAAGATCGAGGTTTCTCCCCACCAGTCCCCTCCCTCCCAGAGCTGTGAGTTCCTCCTGCTCAGCTCGGGCCTTCTGCTCTTCCCTGACCTTTATGCTGCATTGTAGGAAGTCTATGATGGGGAAACTCTTAGAATAGAACTCCATACTTGACTGACTCCACAACAAAGCTGTCTTGTAAGAATAATAGCTGATCCCAGGATGTTTTCATTAAAAACAGATTTTAGTGACAGACTATCAAAACATTTTCCTGTACCAAAAGCAGTATGATGATGAGACTGAACTATGCAAAACATATGGGTTTAACCGTGCCCTCAGCAACTAGGGGCTTGCTTGCACTGGATTCAATAGCTCATTTAACTTACCCATCATGGGTGTGCAAACAGACTTTGTCCTGTTCAGTGCTTTTCATGCTCCAAGTGGCAGAAGAAAAACAAAATGGCTGGTGAACTGCATTTCTGCCTCTATTTTCAAAGTCTGTCACCAGGTTCCTTTGAGAGGTGGGGTTTGCTTGTACCCTGAGGCAGTCAAAGAGGTGCCTAAAGCAATCAGGCTCAGAGTCATTCAACATGTACTGACCGTTCATCACTTTAGCACCGGAAAACACAGTGATATTATAAAAGCTAACATCTAGCACTTACGTGGGCTTCCCAGGTGGCGCTAGTGGTAAATGCTAGTGGTGCCTGCTGATGCAGAAGACATGATAGACGTGGGTTCTATTCCTGGGTAGGGAAGATCCTCTGGAGGAGGAAATGGCAACCCACTCCAGTATTCTTGCCTGGAGAATCTGATGGACTGAGAAGCCTGGCGGGCTACAGTCCATGGAGTTGGACATGATTGAAGTAACTTAGCACGCACAGCATTTATACAGTTTCTTACACGCCAGGCATCATTTCAAGCACTTTACATATAGTAACTCACTAAGTACTCATAATGACCCCTCAAGGCAGTGTTAGTACTGTCTACATTTTACAGATGGGGAAACTAAGGCAGGGACAGGTTATGCCATGTGCTCAACGTCACCCAAAGAGTAACGCGCAGAGCCCGGATTCAGAGCCAGGGACTGGGGACTTCTGGCCACACTCCCCACCCAACATTCAATAGAAGTTAATACTAACACTCAACTGCAACATAAACATCACATGGATATTGTTGGTTGGATTAAATTGAACTAACAAATGAATGTGAGAAGGTTTTTGCATTAAGTTACCCTATCCAGGAGCACGATCTGTTTCTCTATTAAATTCCCATTTTGATTTTTAAAATTAATATTCATCGCTTTCTTCATGTAGGTCACATAAAGTTTGTATCCATGTTTTCTTTCTTAAGAATTTGATATGTTTCTAAAATTATCATGGGATTAGACCAAAGGATTCCTTCCCTACTCTGCATTTTTAAAGAATGATGGCCGTCTACTTTCTTGTCTTTCAGAATCTTTTTATTGGCCTAGTATCCCATCCTCAGATATTGAAACTACATGTAAGTCCCTGGGTCTCTGTCCTTTGAAGTAATGGTTTTTGCTTTAGACTCGCAAACCTCCCCTCAGTCTCAAAAGACTGACTCAAGAGTTAATGATAAGGAAATGTGAAGATATAGGGGAAAAAAGTTCTTGTTGGGCAAGGGAACTGGTAATAATTTAGACTATCAATCACATAGCAGAGTTACTGAACTCCTAGTTCCCTGAAAGACACAGATTCCCAAGTTGTCTTTAGAGGAACCACATTCCCCACCAGATGAATATCACTGAACTGCAAGCATGTAGACTCCAGACTGGTTGAAACCAGAAGATGAGTGATGTTTGAAATTCCACCTTGATGCCAACCGATCTGAGAACTGTGCACAAGCTGATCATGCACCCTCAGCCCCTCCCTCTCACTGCCTTTAAAACCTTTGTCTCCTTACCAGTAACTTGGAGATGGCCTTAGGACATTAGTCTACCATCTTCCCAGGTTGCTGGTCTCCTGATAAAGCAACTTTTTCTTTTTCCACCAACACTTGTCTCTTAAATATTAGCCTTTGGAGTGGCAAGCCGCTGATCTTGAATTTGATATTGGCCCTGTCTGGTTACAGTATTATTGTATTTTATTATCATGTCTTATCAAGTATTAACATGTTTGCTGGTCTGGAGTCAACCAACAGGGAGGGCAGAATTGCACCCATACCCCTCTCTAGGGAGGGCCCAAATCTCCTTCCCCTGAAGGAACAGGGCTTGAGCAGGGGCAGTGGTTCTCTGTGAGGGCCCCTCTCCAAGGAAGAGCCTGGGGGATGGGATCCACGTCTTCCCGTAACATTTCAAGGGACAGACCTCTGCACTCCCTTGGGCAAGGCTCTGCGAGCAATCTCTCTACCCAGGTCTTCCGAGGCAGGCATGCTATGGCTGGGCCTTGCAGGGACAAGTGTGGCCCAGACTTGGGTCTGGACCATGGATCTGTCAGGGGGTTGGCCCTGCAGGTGAGGCAAATGTTATTGAACCACAGACGGCAAGCTCTGGCTGTGGAGCTCATGTTTGAGGGAGAGAACAACAAAAGCATACAATGAATAAGATACACGTTAGATGGTAGGATATTTTAAGAAGAAAGAAATGAGAAACGAAGTGCTAAGATGTGGGGAGGAAGGGACATTTTAAACTGGGTTTCTCAAAAATGAAGAGACTTTGAGTAAATAACAGAAGGAAGGCAAGGAAGTGTCCAGTGAGATGTCTGGGGAAGGAATATTTCAGGCAAAGGAAACAGCAAGTGCAAAGGTCCTGAGTTAGAGAGTGTTTGGTTCTTCAGAGAAACAGCAAGGAAGTCAAAAAGAAGCCAGCCAGAGCAAAAAGAAGAGAGGGGGAAATAGCAGGAAAGAGTTGGATATGTGATTAAGGGCTAGCTGGTGGTTAGTTTCCTAGTTCAGTGGAAGGACTCTCGTATCCACACAGTGAGGTGAGGAGTGACTGAAGAGCTCTGAGGAGGGAGTGACCCCACCTGGCTGGCCACGAGCAGGGTGTCTCTGGCCGTTGGTTTAAGAACACACTGAAGACAGGGCAAAGGAGGAAATTGCAAAATCTTATAAGAATCCAGGCATGATGTAGACAGCATAAACAGGGTGAGGACAGAGGAGATGGTGAGGATTTGATGAGGACTGTGGCTGGAGGAAGGCTGCTACTGGAGAGGCTGTACTGCACTGGATTTATAATGCCTCTAATGAACCTCGTGTTTGTCTAGCACAAGCTGCAAGCTGAGAAGGCATGCTTGCGCCTCCTTACTTGCTCATCAGACTCCACATTAAAGAGTTTCTCAGACATTGAAAAACAAACAATAACAGCTTTTCTTTGAATATGTAGTCCATTAAAGATAAAAATCCATGGGCGTACACTGACCCAGATATCTGACTGTGTAGCCAACTCTTGTCTTTTCCACAATAGCATCTCAAAAGTCCTGGGGGCTAAAATGTAAATAAATCATTTGAGAATAAGGTAATGTAATAAGGACTTATGAGGCAAGAAGAATGATAATATCCAAGTTATGGTTTCTTTAGTAATTGTCCTATTTCCAGAATAATGATGTTCAAAGACATAAAAAGTTTCCAAATGTAACATCAAACACTGTAACATCAACCAGCTGGGAAGGGAGAAGGAGTGTTAGGTTTTGGATCTGGTCTCAGTATATTGGCCAAAGGGGACCATTTACCCACTGAGAACTATGAACCAAGGGGGACTCACTTTCACAACTCTGAAAGCTCGGGTCTGCTAAAACTAAGCAACAAAAGTTAGAAAGTTAAAATACACAAGGGCCAGGAAAAATGCTCTATGAACATTTTCATGTTTCTGAGCAAAGAGCACTGGCACACAGGCTGAAAGGATTTTTGGTGGCCACTCCAAGGATACGAGTGGAAAGATATAGTCGTATCTCCTTTGGAGACATCTGTTTACGTGCCCGAGGTTGTAAACCCAGAGTCTTCTGCCTCCTCTCCCTAGAGAAGATTTCTTTATATTCCCTGTTTACATTATAAAGGTCACTCTCTCTAGAGGGGAAGAGACCCAGATGTGCCTTCAGCTCCTGTATAAGCCCTGATAGTCATAACTTCAGGGTTTCTCTCCTGTGGCACAAACCCCTGTATGTACAGGGAATATTTGGCTCTCATCACTTCACCCCATGGGAGACTGGGAAATGATGATGACATTACTATGGTAATCAGTCTGTTTTCTGATCTGGAAGTCTCATGTTTTCTGTCACAATAAATAAATACAAGTAGATGTGTAACTTAACAATAAAAAGAGAACTGGTTGTGACAGTAGGACCATTCACTATTACATGGCACATTATTGTCATAATCCAGACATCAGTCATTCCATTCTCTTCAGGGGCAACATGCATCCCTCCCACCAAGGAACTTGCCTATGGTGCCTATGAGGAGAGTATAGACCCCCACCTCACAGACTTTGGACTTGGCCATATAATATGCTTTGGCCAGCTTTCATATACAGAAAAATGTAATGTTTACTTCTGAGCATCATGGGTCTTTTAAGAGACATCATGAGTTTACACCAACCCTCTTGCTGCCCCTCTCCCAAGAATAGAGTGTTCTAGTTCTAGACTGCGCTGTGCCTTCATCCTACCTTTCAGAAGAAGACACACGCAGCATGTCTGAACTCAACCCATAAAGTGAAGCTGAGCTGTGGTTGACCAACAACCTAAACGTGGTGTGAGTGAGAAATAAACCTTGTGGAGGAACTCATTGAGATCCTGTACATGTTTTTCACAGCCCAAGCAGCAAAAGAAAGTTGTGTGGATATGTGCTTTTCGACAAAACCAGCAAATCAGACTAATGCAGTACACTCCTAGGTTCCATTTCTACTCCTCTTCTAAACTGAACCCCACTGCTCAGTGGGAGGTGATTCATCCTGATTCTTCTGTGCCAACCAGCACTTGGCATTTCCCTAAACTGACCTTCTTTGAAAGAAAAGTCTTATATTTCATGAGTCAGGGAGAGATTTCAGTACAAATATAGACTTGCCAGGTGGCAATAATCTGAGGTATCTTTCTTTTTTACTGTGTCCCATTTTTGTGTTAGTTAGTTATATCCAATTCTTTGTGACCCATGGGCTGTAGCCCACCAGGCTACTATGTCCATGGAATTTTTCAGGCAAGAATACTGGAGAGGGTTGCCATTCCCTTCTCCAGGGAATCTTCCTGAGCCAAAGATCAAACCTGGGTCTCCTGCAAGGCAAGCAGGTTCTTTACCAACTGAGCCACCAGGGAAGCCCGTGTCCCATTTAAACCATCCCAAACAACCAAGTCCTCTACTTTTTCTTTTTATATCTACTGGTTTTTCTTTCACTGAAATTCCAAACTCTTTATGGTCATTTCTTTCCCCAGTTACTGTCAACTCCCAGGTCAAATGTCTTCCAGTAGTTGTCAGGTCAGGACCCCTAGGATATCTCCTTCTCCATGTTTCCCACAAGGAAACATTCTCTGCTCATAAGAGGAAGACTGGACTCAATTCTGCAGCTGTAGTGCTGTGTTGTTGCTATGCACTCCCAGTTAAACTCTTATATTTCACCAGGTTTTTATGTCAAAGCATAGAAAACCAGGGTAAGTAAACCTCTAGCACCACCCAAGGGCTACTTCTCCTCCTTGAATCTGCTGTCTTGAGTCCTTTTCAATCTCTTAGCTGGCAGACAGCAAGTCTGAATTAGGGCACTAACTCCATAACGATATTGGAGTTTAACAGGCTTAAACTGGGTCCTCCTGGAGGCATTTACACTTCAGAGTGAAGAGCAGTCCTCACATCACAGGCAGCAGGAGCAGGGAGGGAGCGAGTGGGAGGAGACCTGCCAGGGGAGGTTAGCATCTGGTCTCTTTTCACTGTCTACCATGGCCAGGAGGGGCTTCTGACAAAATAGAGCAGGAGTGTGTTAGAGACTGCTCTTGTCAAGCCAAAGAGCTTAAAGGATCTCACGTCTACAGTCTTAATGGAATAGGTCACTGCTTCATTTTCCCTATCCAAAATTCAATAGTTTAAGGGGTTTGGGGCAAGACTTTAACATGATTTTAGTAGTGGGATGCTGAGCCAAGTGCAGTAGCACGTCCTGGTGTAAATCAGTTCTGGAAATTCACATGGGCAGGGACCACACAGATGCTTTTAGATGGGTAAATACCGCCCCCGCCCCACCCACCCTCCACACACACACACACAGTTGCATTGAAAGGGTTGTAATAGGAGAGACAGATGATTCCTGGTTATGGAATAGACAGATGAGCAGAGGAATGTAGAGGAGCCCGAGTTCAACTGATTCTGCCATTTCTGGCTCTGGGATCTTGATCAAGTTACTTAACCTTCCTAAATGATAGTTTATTTACTTATACATGAGGATTATAATTGTAACCACTCCACAGCCCTGTCAACAGGTGTAAGTGGAAAAATAGAGACAAAAGTTTTACTAGCACTAGAATACATGGCACCTATTGTTTAATAGGACAGAGAGAACTCAGTGAGAAAAAAGTGGATCAAGTGTAAGAGGTAAGGAGACTCTATACTCCAGCTTGGAGAAGGAACTGGCAACCCACTCCAGTATTCTTGCCTGGAGAATCCCAGGGACAGAGGAGCCTGTTGGGCTGCCATCTATGGGGTCGCACAGAGTCGGACACGACTGACGCAACTTAGCAGCAGCAGCATACTCCAGCTGGGTCCTAATGATACATTAACTCTTGGCTGAGCAGACAAACACCTGGCCACTTTCTGCTTAAACTTTTGGAAAAGTTCAGTTCAGTTCAGTTCAGTTGCTCAGTCGTGTCCGACTCTCCGCGACCCCATGAATCACAGCACGCCAGGCCTCCCTGTCCATCACCAACTCCCGGAGTTCACTCAAACTCATGTCCACAGAGTCGGTGATGCCATCCAGCCATCTCATTCTCCGTCGTCCCCTTCTCCTCCCGCCCCCAACCTTTCCCAGCATCAGAGTCTTTTCCAGTGAGTCAACTCGTCTCATGAGGTGGCCAAAGTATTGCAGTTTCAGCCCCAGCATCAGTCCCTCCAATGAACATCCAGGATTGATCTCCTTTAGAATGGACTGGTTGGATCTCCTTGCAGTATAAGGGACTCTCAAGAGTCTTCTCCAACACCACAGTTCAAAAGCATCGATTCTTCGGCGATCAGCTTTCTTCACAGTCCAACTCTCACATCCATACATGACCACGGGAAAAACCATTGCCTTGACTAGACGGACCTTGGTCGGCAAAGTAATGTCTCTGCTTTTTAATATACTATCAAGGTTGGTCATAACTTTCCTTCCAAGGAGCAAGCGTCTTTTAATTTCATGGCTGCAATCAGCATCTGCAGTGATTTTGGAGCCCAAAAAAACAAAGTCTGACACTGTTTCCACTGTTTTTCCATCTAGTTACAAGACTATTATAAGGAAATCTCCAAATATTAATATTTTGCTATATTTGTATTTCCATTCTCTCTATAATTATACACACACATATATGTGCATATCTAATTATTTCTGAACCACTCAAAAGTAATCTGGGAAATTCCCTGGCAGTCCAGTGGTTAAGCCTCCACACTTCCAATCCCTAGTCAGGGAACTAACAACATTCCATGTGCCACACAGCAGAAATAAATAAATAAAAATTAAAAATTACTTCTTTAAAAAAAGGAATCTGCAGACAGGATGTACCTTTACTCCTAAAAACTTTGGTGTGTATTGCCTAAAAATAAGAAATTCCCTTATATAATTATAGGACAATTATAAAAATTAGGAAATTGACATGGACATAGTTCTATTATCTAATCTACAGACCTTATTCAGAGTTCACTATTTTTTTCAATAATGTCCCTCATGCCAAAGGAAAATCCAGGATCCCAGATCATGTGTTATTTTCATTTGCTTTTCTTTGTCTTTCATGACACTGAGAGTTTTCCAGGGTACAGGCTGGGGATTTTGGAGAATGGCCCTCATTTTGAGTTTGTCTGATGTTTCCTTGTGATCTGAATTCAGGTTAAACACTTTGGCCGGAAATACCATGGAAGGCATGCTTGCTCTCTGTGTACCGTATCCAATGCAGACGCTGTCGCTAGTTTCATTTCTCATGATGTCAACTTTGATAGGTGAACTCTGTCAGATTTCTCCACTGTAAAATTACTACTTTATCCTTTGAAATTTTAAGTATCTCATGGAGAGATACTTTGACATTATGTTCAGTTCAGTTCAGTCGCTCAGTCGTGTCCGACTCTTTGCGACCCAGTGAATCACAGCACGCCAGGCCTCCCTGTCCATCACCAACTCCCGGAGTTCACTCAAACTCATGTCCATCGAGTCGGTGATGCCGTCCAGCCATCTCATTCTCTGTCGTCCCCGTCTCCTCCTGCCCCTAATCCCTCCCAGCATCAGTCTTTTCCAGTGAGTCAACTCGTTGCATGAGGTGGCCAAAGTATTGGAGTTTCAGCTTTAGCATCAGTCCTTCCAATGAACACCCAGGATTGATCTCCTTTAGAATGGACTGGCTGGATCTCCTTGCAGTCCAAGGGACTCTCAAGAGTGTTCTCCAGCACCACAGTTCAAAAGCATCAATTCTTCGGCGATCAGCCTTCTTCACAGTCCAACTCTCACATCCATACATGACCACTGGAAAAACCATAGCCTTAACTAGACGGACCTTTGTTGGCAAAGTAATGTCCCTGCTTTTTAATATACTATCTAGGTTGGTCATAACTTTCCTTCCAAGGAGTAAGCGTCTTTTAATTTCATGGCTGCAATCAGCATCTGCAGTGATTTTGGAGGCCCAAATGTTAAAACATTATTATTCCTTAAACTTTCATCTACTTCCTGTAGCATCCATTAATTATTTTTGCCTGAATCAGTTATTGTTTTGATGGTCCCAGCCTCTTTCTTAACAGATGTTTTGAATTTTGTCTTTTGAGAAATGTCTTCCATGGTAATGGATTTTATGAGTCTCATTAATGCCACTATATTATAAATCATCTTTATACAGTAAAAACTGAGTTTCTGTCTAGTGTCAGCTGGTTGCAAAGACTTCATTTTGAGGAAGGTGAGAACAATCAACACTGGGAATGCAGCTTATTTGCCAGAAAAGGAATAAGAATTCAATTCCTCCCGAGTTTAAATTACAGCCATTTCATATCTGGTTTCAAAATAATATTGGTAGTTCTTCCTTTTTTAAAAATTATACAAGTCATTTTCATTGTGGAAAATTAAATGCTATAAAAAGCAGAAAATAGAAGGAAAAAAGACCCCCATGATCCTGAATTTAACACCACTAACCATATTCTTTGCATTTGTGTTTTTCCCTTTTAAGACATACAGTCTATATCATTTTACATTCTAATTTTTCAACAAAATATAAGCATTTCCCATGCTATTAAGATTTTCTCATAAGTAAATCTAAATGGGTAACTTTGATAAACATATTATAACTTAGTTCCTTGTCCTCTATTTTGGACACTTAGGTGGTTTTTATATTTCTGCTACTTAATAATGATGGGACAAACATTTTGTATGCACAAAAAATCTTTTCTGCATTTTGCTTTATTTCTGCAGGAAAAACTATGGCCTGAGTGTGTGTAGCTGAGTTAAAGTCTATGGATATGTATTGCCGTGTGGCCTTACACAAAGGTCTCACCAACTGATAGGCCAGCTAACAAGTCATGTTAGTGCTGTTGTCCACACACACTCACCAACACTGGGTATCCTCATGGTTCTATCTCCTGATGGCATTTTCAGCCTTCTCTTACCATTTTTATGGCCCTTTTATTAACTGTCTGATCTTGCTCTTTGAGTGCTCATCTACTGAAGCTAGCTGTTATTTTTAATTTAAGAATATAAGTTCTGTGCACCCTAAAACATTTAGCTTTCATACAACCTCTGTGTTGAAAATATTATCCAGGGAATTATTTACCTCTTAATTTTGTGTATTCAGATATTAATGGAAGACTTCCAATTTCAAGTAGTCAAAACTCTTCTTTGTGATTCTTTCTAATGCTTTAACCTTAGAAAGCCTCCCTTTCCCTCCCTGCTGCCCACACGCAGCATGCTATGGCACTACTGTGAAGAAAACCTCGGCTCTTTGTAACATATATGGGAGCATGTGAGTCACATCCCTCTTCCTTGCTGATACCTATCGCTCCTTATCATGTATCACATTTGCCATGTGTTAGAAACTGAGTTATGCAGTTTCATGGGCCTACTGCTTTTTCTGAAATTGAGACCACATTTTATTTATTATTGAAGCTTTAAATATGGAAATGCTCACCTCACTTCATTCTTCCTCTTTTACCCACATAAAATGCACCTCTCCTGACCTATTGATTCTTTCAGAATAGTTTGGAATAATTTTATTAATTTAAATTAATAAAATATTTTAATTAAAAGAAAAATTGAGTATATGTTAATTATAACATTGTGACCAGTATATGGGTTGACATGAAACAGATCAACAACTTTACAATATTTAGTTTTCTCATGAAAGAATATGGAATGTTGGTAGATTAAGCAAGTCTTTTGTGTTTCTCAGTAAAGTTTTGGAGTTTTATTGATATACTCTCTTTGCTTTTTATGAGTATATAAGGACATTTTATGTTCTATTATCACTATGAAGGTGCATGCCCAGTTGTTTAGTAGTAACCAATTCTTTCGACCTCATGTAACCCTGCAAACTCCTCTGTCCACGGAATCTTTCCAAGCAAGATTACTGGAGTGGATTGCTATTTCCTCCTCCAGGAGATCTTTCCAACACAGGGAACAAACCCACATCTCCTTCATTGTCAGGTGGATTCTTTACCAGGAGGCTTTTACAAATGACTTTTTAATTCTATATTCTGAATATTAACTTTGTAAACTGTTTTAAAATTCAATTAAGTAGCTATTTCTCTTATATTTTACAGGTTTACAATTATATCCCTAAAAATAATTATCGTTTTGTCCTCAATTTTATCGTAGCAGCAGAACTTTTGTTCTATATCTTACTTAATTAGCCAGAAATCAAAATCAATGTTAAATAATCACTAGAAATGGTGGTCAATAAACTTTATATTGTTGTTGACAGGGGCAGGAATGTATTTAACACAAAGTAGAACCATTGGCCATTCATTTGAAATAGACATTAAGTTCAATCTTATAACACCTTAATGAATATATTTTTAATGTCATTTTGTTATGAAGAAGAGCAATTATGGTCCTCAAACGTAAAATGTGATCATAGGCAGTTTTCATGACACTGTTTCATGGCTGTGTCAGCCATGAAAACATAGCTCTCGTATCTCTGACAGCTAGAGGTGGAACCCATGACCTTCACACCATCCCAAGGCCTCACCTCTATAGGCAGCTCCCACCAAAGGCTGAGTATGGTAGGGATGCCCAGGTAGGTCCATTCCTGGGAGAGGAAAGGTGCCCTGGTGGGTGACACTGAGAATTACCCTGTACCTTGTCATTTGTAAAAGGTGAGGCCCCCTCAACCTTGCCTTCCAGATCACCCCCTCCACCCACACACCAGGCCCAGTCCCCCTGGCTCCTCCCACCTTGGCACCTGCTGTTCAGAGGACCCAGAGTAACACAGACACAAATTGTTTTGATCTGTTTTGGTCCATGCAGAGTATATTCAAGCTTTCAGAGCTTTCAGCTAAGTGACAATGTTATTTTGAAATCTATTACTTCAGTGAGATTAAAAAAATAAAAGCCAACAGCATTTGGGGAATGAAATTAACAGGGACAAGTATAGAGGCATTTGCAATGTACAAGCCCTTTCCTGACAGGAAAAGGCTCACCATCACACCGTCAGAGTTAGGGCAGGCATGCCAGTCCTCATAGGACAACAAACGACAAACAGTAGAAATCCTAGAGAGTTGAAGTGACATGACCAAAGTTACAATAATAACAAAAACAGAACCAGGGTCAGAGCTTATAGCTTTTTAATTTTTATTCCAAACTCTTTCCCCTTTAACTCCCATGTTCCCTAAATCCACACAAACCATGCTATTTTTATTATTTGATTTACAAAGAAAAATATGCAAGTTAGTGGCATTTTGACTTTTCATATCAGCATCTAAGAATAACTTTAAAATGCAAAGCAGAGGTGTATTCTACTGGTAATCATTGAATCCTATGTGTGTTCTGTATTTTTCAAAAATATTGCTTTCTTTCTTTTTTGGCTGGGCTAACTCTCAGTTGTAGCATGCTAACTCTTAGTTGTGGCATGCAGGATCTAGTTCCCCAACCTGGGATCGAACGCAGGCCCCCTGAATTGGGAGCACAGAGTCTTAGCCACTGTACCACCAGGGGAGTCCCATGTATTCTGTATTGATCTCACAGAAAATTGACAGAATTTCTATTATTACACATGGCTTTTTACTAACCTTTTTGGTAGCCTGAATGATTTCACATTAGTGAGGAAAAAAGTTCTTCACACTAGAAATAACAATTTTATATTTGGAATATTTACCTATATTAACACATAGCTCTCAATATCCAGTTTAATCATTCTAGAATTCCTCATTAATGGAATGTGTTTATCTAGTCTCCTTTCAACAAGCATTTAGCTTGCTTCCTTTTCTTCTCTTTTGCTGTTACAAGCAACGTCATTTTTTTACCTGCAACTCATTATGCACTTGTATGAGGGGTTCCCAAGAATATACACGGGTATGGGTTCATCTGAACAGGAAGACAACCCATCCGCACTTTGGCAGGTGGAGCCCTGATGCTCACCAAAGGGGCAGAACCAGTCTATTCTCCAATCATCTGGGTGGCTCTCACATTCCTATAGTCTTGCCAAACTTGCTCTGTCAGCCTTCTTTGTTTTTAATGGGATGGATGTGAAACAGCATATCATTATAAGTTTAATTTCTCATATTACTGGTACTTTTGACTTATTCCCCATTTGCGACTCTGGGTATTAAAAACAGGCCCATAACCCTTTAATGTCTCTTTTGTGTGCCTTGGTCATTCTTATTCCACTGCCAGGCCCCCGACCAAGCTGTAGCTTCCCAGCAGTTGACCTTCATTCCCCCTCATCCTCCCTCACTTCCATTAGAGGTATTTACCTGCTATCAACATAATCATGTTATTTATTTGCTTAAAACACTAAGTCTGTCATTGCCTTAGAGTTAAGTCCAAATGTGCCAGTACTATAAACTCACCCTCCATAGGCTGGCTTCACCTCTTTTTCCTTTCAGGATTATTCCAGCCACTCCTGCCCACATCCTGCTGTCCAGTGATTCCAGAAACACTTCTTATCCATGTACCTTGTCACATGGTGCTGTTCCTGACTCATAGATGCATGACTAATGTCTTACTGACCCATGTCACTGGTGTTGGGTCTGGTAAATACTAGGTGACCCAGTATGATACATGATACTGACACATGATATTTAACATGGGGCTCAGTCTTCTTTAGAACAGCAAATGCTTCCAGTCATTCGTTTTGTGTGCCTTTTCTACATGCTAGGAATACAAAAGTGAATCAAACAGTGGAAACTCATTTTTTTTTTTCATCATCATGGCATTTACATTCTAGAGTGAGAAGACAGTTAATGAACAAAAATGGAGTTATCTAGTGTTGTAGGAAGTGATGTGAGCTCTGGGGAAGAAGCGAGCATAGACATGAAATAGGGACTGAGGTAGCAGCAGGGTTAGGGGTGCTGTGATAGGGCTGAATCCTAGAAGGAGCGATGGAAGAAGATAAATGGGAAGGAAGGAGGGAGGGAGACAGGTGACTGTCTAGGGGCCATACTTTCCAGGCAAAAGTCGTGGCAAGAGCAAAAGCTCAGAGGAGGAAGCATGCCAGCTCGCTGTGCTGGAAGAAAGCTGGAGCAGAGAGTGGGGAGGAAGGTCGGAGACACAGATGGAGACAGGAGGGAGGGAGGGAGGCATTCAGGCAGCTCATGAATCAGTAAGGACTCTGACTTGGCTCCTAAGAGACAGGAAGTCATGGAAGGGCTTTGAGCAGAGAAGCTGTAATAGGCTCCCTCAGAGTGTGGTGCTATGAACGCCCTGAAGGTGACCAAGAGGAACAGGAAGGAGACAAACTAGGAGACTTGGCAATAATTCCAGTGAGAAATATTGGTGGTCTGAACTAGGCTGGTGGTGAAAAGTTGCTGGATTCTAGACATGCCTTGAAGACAGAAGCCAAGTGTCAGCTGCTGGACTGGACATGCAGTATGAGTGCAAGAGATGGATGACTCCATTTTTTGACATGAGCAAAATGTAAGGATGGATCTGCCATGAACTGAGATGGAGAAGGGAGTGGAGTAGGGTTTAAGAGGAAAAACAAGAATTCCACTTTGGACATTTTATGTTTGAAAATGCTTATTAGACATCCAGGTAGATCAATAAAGACAAGTCTGGCATTCGGGGGGAGGCATGAAATGGGAACAAAACTTTGCAAGTCAGCAGTACATAGGTGAAACTGAAAGTCCTAAGAAAAGATGGGATCACTGGGTTGGTGAATGGAGAGAAGAGAGGAAGTCAAAGGCTAGAGCCTAGGGGCACCTCTACGAGTAGAGGGGAAGGAGGAAGAACCTGCAAAGGAGACACAGAAGTCAAGGTGGCCATGAAGGTCTTTCCAATGGCTTTGGGGAGATAAAGTAAAGGTCACAAACCTTACATAGATCAGGTTTCCAGATTAATTTTATAAACTGAAGCATCTGTGCAAGCTGCCCCCTACTGAAGTTGGCTTTTGTAGAAGAAAAACAGTTTCTCCAGATTCTAATTCAGAAATAGCAGCAGAAAAAAAAAAAGTTATTAAAAGATTTGACCCCAGAAACTGCCAAGTTGCTTCAGTCATGTCCGACTCTGTGTGACCCCATAGATGGCAGCCCACCAGGTTCCTCTGTTCCGAGGATTCTCCCAGCAAGAATATGAGTGGGTTGCCATTTCTTTCTCCAATGGGTGAAAGTGAAAAGTGAAAGGGAAGTTGCTCAGTCATGTCTGACTCTTCTCAATCCCATGGGGTGTAGCCCACCAGGCTCCTCCATCCATGGGATTGATTCTCCAGGCAAGAGTATTGGAGTGGGTTGCTATTTCCTTCTCCATGACCACAGAAAGAGGAACTGTAATTTTCTTGTGCTGTTCTTCAAACCACTTCAACCATCTTCTTCAAAGTCTACGTTAGGAAAATAGCTGATTTTATGCTAAACATGCCCCCAGTGCAAACACTCTTACACAAAGCACCATACAGACATAAATGTACCATAATTTTATAAGACATGTGAGATAGAGAGATGGAATCAGACTTTATTGGACAGAAAGGTGAGTTGGTTCACAACGGTGGCATCTGATTTCTGACAGGAACAGAATAAAGAGACAGAGTAGGTGATTAAATAGTTAATTTCACTAGGGGATTGTGAGTAGAAAAAATACGGGAGACCCCAGTAAGCTAATGATCACTCAAGAAAGCAGGTTTGCTTAACCACAAAACCAAGCAGGCTTGCCTATCAACAAAACCACGCCGCAGAAGCATGTGACATGGCCCAGAACAATGAAACAATGGTGGCATGAGACTCACATCCTGCCTAGTGAGCTCAGTAAGTTAATGATCTCTAGGACATGCTCTCTGCGCACAGAAATAATTTATGGAAAGGTGCTCACTGTACAGAGAACTGAAACAACATTTACGGTCCTGGCTTGACCATGGAGAGACAAGAAAACGCCTCTGCCCAACTTGGAGGAGGAACTGATGATGGAGGCATGATGTCTATCCAAGAATTTTCCCTCTGATTATAGAAATGTAGTCCACCAAGTACATGGCATGGCACCCTCTTGTTCTACTGCTTATAAGCCTCACAAGTGTCCTATTCTAATGTATCACTTATCACTGCCTCTCATTAAATTCTTTCTGCAGTAAAGGATAAAGGATCAGAGCTCTTCAGAGTCCTCTGAAATACCATCAGAGTCCCCTGAAACGCCACCTAACAGTTTCATTCCCAGAGCAAAGAAAACCCAGATGGTCCAAACGAATCAAGATTGCTTCCTCCTAACTTACAGTACTCTACCCTACTGGTTTTCCTGGGGAACTTTGGAAAAATACTGAATTTCCCACAGACTTAAAAGGCAGACTCTGATTCTGTAGGTCTGGGTAAGGCCTGAGACTCCGCATTACTATAATCTTCCAGATGAGGACATGATCTGGTCCCAGGACCACATTTCAAACAGCAAGGATCTACACTCCATAATCATTTCTACAAAAAGTTATTTGACATCACCACGTATGATAATAAAATGCAGTCAACTAGACTATTAAAAGCTAGTTCTCCAGACATTGCATGTAGCAAATATTTACTGAACATTTATTATGCATGAGTCTTGACGTGAGAGGCTTCAAGAGATACAGAGACTAAGGCCATTAAAAGGTCAAGGTCCTGACCAGTTAGGAAGGATCAATAGACTTCAACACAGGTGTCTTCTTTGATTGGCCTGTATATACGTCATCCTTGGGCTACAGAGATCAAAACATAAAATGACCTGAACACTCAGCACCAGAAACCAAAGACTCTCCCTAATCCTTTAATGCGGTACCAGGTACCACCTCAGACCTTGTTCTGTGTGTCTCTTCTTTGGGCTGGTTCTGACTTGCATCCTTTGCTGTAATAAAATTGCAATTTTAAAGATAGCACTTTCCTGTGTTCTGAGTCATTCTGGAGAATTACTGAACTGGAAGGTAGTAAGAACTCCAGAATTTGCGGCCAGTTGGTCAGAAGAGTAAGTGACCTTGGGGCCCCAGCAGTGGGGGACCTGGGCTTGTGGTAGTGGTGTATGGAGGCCTTAACCTCTGAAGTGTCGCCCAGTGCCAGGTAGTTGGCGCCAGAGTCTGCCTCAGTTTCCTGAGCAGCACTGCCTTAGATGGCTGCCTGACTGATTGATGCTGTATCAATGTCCTCTGCCCAGAAGAACCTTTCCCTTGACACCTCCCAACCCTCCTGGGGATTTGCTCCCAACTAATGAACATGACATTTTCTTCACCTTTAACTTTGCTCATCAAGTACCATCAATCCAGAGAATGACTAAGGCTTCAACAGTCCATCAGTAAAATGCCCATGGATATAAACACAGACCAAGTTCAGGCTTGCCATGCCTCCCAGGACACTGAGATGTGTGCAGTGTGTCACAGGCACAAGCAGCCAGTCTTTCGTCTGCATCGAGCCATACCCCCTTCCCACCTCCTCTTTCTCCACTCCAACATGTCAGGTGCTTCTAGGGTAAGGCCATCCACCCAGGCATACTACACTGAATCACTGTCACTTTCAAATCCATGATACATCTTATCCTCTTGTTGCCAAAATAACCTGAGCTCTAGAGAAGTTAAGAGCAAGTTCTCAAGGTGACCCAGCACTGCTGCATGCGAAAGAAGAACGACTTCTCTCACTGTTCTCTCAGATCCTGTTGCTGCTCAGAAACAAGAATTCAATCTGTGATCTAAAAAGGGTTGAATGGTCCAGCATTGTGATATTGATTTTCTAAGCTAAAAATACAAGATGAACTATCAGTTTTCACCTACAAAATTCTGTTCTAAAAGCTTCACAATCTTTTTTGACATGGATTTTTTTGGGCCATTTTCATGGGCCTTTTTCAAAGGGGAGGATAAAACGTCTCCTAGGACTTGGTTGTACTCTGCCCCTCTGCCGCTTGACCACCACACAAGACTTCCTGCCTTTTCTTCCAGCTCAGACTTTCCTCTTCTGGAAACTTCTCCCCTCTCTAGCTTCACAAGAGCAAGTACTATAATCCAGGCTTGCCCTAGATAACAGCACTCCTGGGCCAATGCAGAGATGGATGTGGCAACTGCTGGAGCTAATTGGCTAGACAGTGACCAACAAGAGATCCTTTCCTGCTGATTCCAAGACACATGAGTGGTAGATGTTATTTCCACGAGATCATCCAAACCTCAGGCCACGTAAAGACATGGACAAGTAAAGAAATACAGTCCAGAAAGAAAACTGGAGAGAAACCTAAGCCCCTTTCGATTTTGCAAGTGAATCTGTCTGTTGTATAATTTTACAACACTGCTTCTTCTCTACTGCTTTTGTCATCATTTAAATAGGTTCTCTTCCTTGCAAGCCATGATTCTAGAGGGAATAAGACATACCTTCCTCTCTAGGACACCGAGATTCACCCACAAATGGAAAGAAGCTGCAATAGATCTAATTTGATATAGACATTCAACCATAATCCAATGCCCACCCTATTTAACAGAATTCATGCATTTTAAACTAGGAAGAAACATGTTTCTTATTTCTTATCTGCATTCCCAGGGAGGGACGTCATTTAGCTGGAGCCAGGAATAAATTTCACAAATCTGAGACTCAATTATAATTTATAGTACTGGATTCAGGATCAGAATTCAGGCATAAATTGTCTATGAAGCAAAATATGGAGAAAAGATAAAAGAGAGTCTCAAATTTCTCTAGTAGATTTTAAAATTTCATTTCATTAGATCAGGGGCCAGTTTGGTAGTATAATTGGTAATAAACTGTTGTCATTAAACATGTGTGTGGTCTAGGGGTGGGACACAAGACAGTGTAACCAGAGCAGGACTGTTTAAAAGGTGCCACAACAGACTCTAATTCCACTTATGATTAGAGCTTGAGTAGTATTCCCTTGAGAGCTAGTCCAAGGATCTTTTAGTCCAGGAATTCTTTAAGGATGTGACAAATGTGTAATGTTTGTCACTCTGCTAAAGGCAAGCAGGATGTGTGCTGAAACCTTGGCCTCTGGGTTGACAAAACATCTGGAGAGCAGTATCAGGCAATGTCTTCAGTTTATTATGGCCCAGGAAACAGAAAAAGGCAATAGTGTTGATGACTAAGCTGGATGGGCTGCTTGCTGCCATAGCTGAGATCTTTCAGGTTTCAAAAATCTGTTTCATCTCACCATACTCAAATTTCATCTCATAAAACCAAGATCACACAAAGTGACAGTCAGATTCATCCATGAGTCTTCCAAGTCTGCTCTCTGACTCAGAGGACCTGAGTCTACTCCCATAAAACATTGGGAAAACATTTCTCCTTCATGGGGGTCAGGCATTTCAAAGAAACTACAGTGGTTTCTTCCTGACCCCTTCCTCTGTGTGTATCTCCCATGCCATCCCTACAAGTCCTCTTGAGTCAGCAAAGACCAGCAAGATAAGCAGGAAAGCTTTCAAGATCGTGATGATCAAAGAGGAGATTTTATTTTCCAATATCTGTGGACCATTTACAAAAACTATTATACAAGGATCATAAGCAAACACTGGATAAATTACAAAAGTTAGCACAAAGATGGATGACATTTTCTGACCACAAAGAAACTACACTGTGTGCTTAGCCACATCAGTCATGTCCGACTCTTTGCAACCCCATGGACTGTAGCCTACCAGGCTTCTCCGTCCATGGGATTTTCCAGGCAGGAGTACTGGAGTGGGTTGCAATTTCCTTCTCCAGGGGATCGCCCCAACCCAGGGATTGAACCCAGGTCTCCTGCACTGCAGGCAGACGCTTTACCCTCTGAACAACCAGGAAGCCAAGAGGGAAAAAACAAGCAATATTAATAATATGAAAGGAGATTACAGTTATCACTATTGATAGAAAAAGTGATTTTAAATGATTTTTAAAAAGGTATCTAAAGCGCTAGTAAAATAAATTCTAAACTCCTCATGAAAACATTAATTTTTTGAAAATATGACTTCTGTTCTAACATAAAGACTTTTCTTCTACAATAAATAATCCTGAGATTTGTAAATATGGAAGAAATTCAAAACAACTTTAAAGTGTTTTTTGTTCACCAGAAAATTACTTCATAAACTCAAACAATTAACAATTATTGCAAAATTTCTCTAATTCAGAAGGTACAAGGTAGTTTCCTAAAATAATAATTATGTCAGGCTCCTTCTTCAAAAACTAGAGTTTGTGCATTCTTGAGGTAAAAGATGAAAAATTCTAAATCAAGATACAGAAAATTAACCCAGAAATATGTTTAAAGAAAAATAATCATTAACAGAGGGGAATTTAATTCTTTTACCCAAATGGTGTGCTAACAAACTAGCTTTCGGAGTGGCACGTGGTCTTTCCTGATTTCTGGACTATGAATTCTCCAATTATGTTGATTTCAAGTTCACTTCCGTTCAGTCACTCAGTCATGTCCAACTCTTGTGAACCCATGTACCACAACACACCAGGCCTCCCTGTCCATCACCAACTCCCAGACTTCACTCAAACTCATGTCCATTGAGTCGGTGAGGACGTCCAACCAGCTCATCCTCTGCTATCCCCTTTTCCTCCTGCCTTCAATCTTTCCCAGCATCAGGGTCTTTTCAAATGAGTTAATTCTTCTCATCAGGTGGCCAAAGTACTGGAGTTTCAGCTTCAGCATCAGTCATTCCAATGAATATTCGGGGCTGATTTCCTTTAGGATGGACTGGTTGGATCTCCTTGCAGTCCAAAGGACTCTCAAGAGTCTTCTCCAACACCACAGTTCAAAAGCATCAATTCTTCAGCACTCAGCTTTCTTTATAGTCCAACTCTCACATCCATACACGACTACTGGAAAAACCATAGCTTTGACTAGACAGAACTTTGTTGGCAAACTAATGTCTCTGCCTTATAATATGCTGTCTAGGGTGGTCATAACTTTTCAACCAAGGAGCAAGCGTCTTTTAATTTCATGGCTGCAGTCACCATCTGCAGTGATTTTGGAGCGCCCCAAAATAAAGTCTGTCACTGTTTCCACTGTTTCCCCATCTATTTGTCATGAAGTGATGGGACCAGATCTTAGTTTTCTGAATGTTGAGCTTTAAACCAACGTTCTCACTCTCCTCTTTCACTTTCATCAAGACGCTCTTTAGTTTTTCTTTTCTTTCTGCCATAGTGTGGTGTCATCTGCATATCTAAGGTTATTGATATTTCTCCTGGCAATCTTGATTCCAACTTGTGCTTCATCCAGCGCAGCATTTCAAATGATGTACTCTGCATATAAGTTAAATAAGCAGTGTGACTACATATAGCCTTGACGTACTCCTTTCCCTATTTGGAACCAGTTTGTTGTTCCATGTCCAGTTCTAACTGTCGCTTCTTGACCTACATACAGATTTCTCAGGAGGCAGGTCAGGTGGTCTGGTATTTCCAACTCTTGAAGAATTTTCCACAGCTTGCTGTTATCCACACAGTCAAAGGCTTTGGCGTAGTCAATAAAGTAAATGTTTTTTCTGGAGCTCTCTTGCTTTTTCAATGGCAAAACGGATGTTGGCAGTTTGATCTCTGGTTCAGCTGCCTTTTCTAAATCCAGCTTGAACTTCTGGAAGTTCATGGTTCATGTACTGTTGAAGCCTGGCTTGGAGAATTTTGAGCATTACTTTGCTAGCATGTGAGATGAATACAATTGTGAGGTAGTTTGAGCATTGTTCAACATTGCCCTCCTTTGGGATAAGAATGAAAACTGACTTTTTCCAGTCTTGTGGCCATTGCTGAGTTTCCCAAATGTGCTGGCATATTGAGTGTAGCACTTTCATAGCATCATCTTTAAGGATTTGAAATGGTTCAACTGGAATTCCATCACCTCCACTGGCTTTGTTTGTCGTGATGCTTCCTAAGGCCCACTTGACTTTGCACTCCAGGATGTCTGGCTCTAGGTGAGAGATCACACCATTGTGATTATTTGGGTCATGAAGATCTTTTTTGTATAGTTCTTCTGTGTATTCTTGCCACCTCTTCTTAATATCTTCTCTTCTGTTAGGTCCATACAATTTCTGTCCTTTATTGTGCCCATCTTTGCATGAAAAGTTCCCTTGGTATCTCTAATTTTCTTGAAGAGATCTCTAGTCTTTCCCTTTTTCCTCTATTTCTTTGCATTGATCACTGAGGAAAGCTTTCTTATCTCTCCTTGCTATTCTTTGGAACTCTGCATTCAAATGGGTATATCTTTCCTTTTCTCCTTTGCCTTTAGCTTCTCTTCTTTTCTCAGCTATTTGTAAGGCCTCCTCAGACAACCATTTTGCCTTTTTGCATTTCTTTTTCTTGGGGATGGTCTTGATCACTGCTTCCAGTAGAATGTCACGATCCTCTGTCCATGGTTCTTCAGGCACTCTGTATATCAGATCTAATCCCTTGAGTCTATTTGTCACTTACACTGTATAATCGTAAAGGATTTGATTTAGGTCATGCCTGAATGGTCCAGTGATTTCCCCTACTTTCTTCAATTTAAGTCTGAATTTGGCAATAAGGTGTTCATGATCTGAGTCACAGTCAGCTCCCAGTCTTGTTTTTGCTGACTGTATAGAGCTTCTTCATCTTTGGCTGCAAAGAATATAATCAATCTGATTTTGGTATTGACCATCTGATGATGTCCATGTGTAGAGTCTTCTCTTGTGTTGTTGGAAGAGGGTGTTTGCTATGAGCAGTGTGTCCTCTTGGCAAAACTCTATTAGCCTTTGCCCTGCTTTATTCTGTACTCCAAGGCCAAATTTGCCTGTTACTTCAGATTTCAAGTTATCAACGGTTTAAAACCAGGCTCCCCAAATTCCTGAAAAAGTAGCAATTATTTCTTGTGAGCCGTTGTCTGAGCAAATGTTTTTCAGGACCCATTGCTCTTCCATGTGGCAATACCACCTCTAGGAAAGTAAACTGAAGATTCACTTCCAGAATATGAAAACACAGATGCAGGTGGTTATCCACTGCAGTCTTACAAAACACTGAAAACTATCTCAATGATCACGCATAGGATGCTGCTGAATAAACTTTATACAGTACACACCTTAATAGGCACCTTCTGTTTCCCTAAAGGGTCCTACTCTCTATTCCTCACATCCACTTTGGTTGACTACTCCCCATGTTTTTCTAGTACCAGGTCAGTTATCAGTGACTCTGGGAAGTTTTCACTTACATACTGGCTGAGATATGTGCTATATACTTATCATGTTTATCGTTACAGTAACATAAACTTGCAAGAGTTATTTTCATGTGGGTTTTATTATAAATCTTTTGCTTTCTTTAAACATTCTGATCACATAACCACTAACTGCATCTTTTAAAAACTATGTAATTACCCCAGGGTCACAAGGATGGTTCAATATATGCAAATCAATCAATGTAATGCATCACTTCAACAAAAGACAAAACCACATGATCATCTCAATAGATGCAGTAAAAGCACTTGATAAAATTCACTATCCATTTCTTTACACTAACAATGAAATATGAGAAAGGGAATGTAAACAAACAATCCCTTTTAAAATGGCATCAAAAATACTAAGGAATAAACCTTACCAGAACTATAAAACATTAATAAAGGAAATTGAAGATGATGAAAATAAATGGAAAGCTATATCATGTTATTGAATTGGAAGAATTAATATTGTTAAAAATGGCCATACTACACAAAGCAATTTACAGATTTAATGAGATCCCATGACATTTTTCACAAAACTAGAACAAATAATCCTAAAATTTATATGGAACCATAAGAGACCCAGAATTGTCAAAGCAATCCTTAGGAAAGAGAACATAATGGATGGCAGACTTTGGACAATACTACAAAGCTACAGTAATCAAAACAGCATGGTATTGGCACAAAACACATATGGAACAATGAAACAGAATAGAGAGTGTAGAAATAAATCCACACACCTACGGACAATTAAACTTTTCAAAGGAGGCAAGAATATACAATGTAAAAAAGACAGTCTTCAGCAACTGCTGTCAGAAAATTTGGAAGCTACAAAATTTGTACATCAAAGAAATTAGAACACACCCTAACACCATATATAAAATAAACTCAAAATGGCTTAAAGACTAAATATAAGGCATGACACCATAAAACTCTGAGAAGAGAACATAAGCAAAACATTCTCTGACATAACTCATACTAATGTTTTAAGTCAGTCTCCCAAAGCAATAGAAATAAAAGCAAAAATGAATAAATGGGACCTAATCAAACTTACAAGCTTCTGTACATCAAAGGAGAACATAAACAAAAAGACAACAAAAATATTCAGAGAAAATATTTCACATGATGAGACCTACAAAGGCTTACTTTCCAAAATACACAAATAGCTCATGTAACTCAATAACAAAAAAACAAAGCCACGCAATCAAAAAATGGGCAGATGACCTATATAGACATTTCTCCATAGAATACATACAGATGGCCAATAGGCACATGAAAAGATGCTCAACATCACTGATTATTAGAGAAATGCAAGTCAAAAATGCAATGAGGTACCACCTCACACCAACCTAAATGGCCATCATTAACAAGTTTACAAATAATAAATATAGGAGAGGGCATGGAGTAAAGGGAACCCTCTTATACTGTTGGGAATGTTAATTGGTGCAGCCATTATGGAAAACAGTATGAAGATTCCTCAAAAACCTAAAAATAGAATTGCCATATGATCCAGCAATCCCACTTCTGGGCACACACCCAGACAAAACCTTAATTCAGAAAGACACATGCACCCCTATGTCCACAGCAGCACTTATTTACAACAGTCAACACACAGAAGCATCCTAAATGTCCAGCAACAGAGAAATGGATAAAGAAAATGTGGTGTATACAAACATACAATGGAATATTACTTAGCCATAAAAGAGAATGAAATAATGCGTTTTGCAGCAACACGAATGGACCTAGAGATTATCATATTAAGCATAGTAAGTCAGAAAGAGAAAGACAAATACCATATGATATCACTTAAATGTGGAATCTAAAATTTGACACAAAGGAACTTATCAATGAACTCATGGACTTATAGACTCATGGACTTATAGAACAGAATTGTGGTTGCCAAGGTGTAAGGGTGGGGAAGGATTGGGAGTCTGGGATTAGCAGATGCAAACTAATATAATTAGGATGGATGAACAACAAGGTCTTACTGTATAGCACAGGAAACTATATCCAATATCCTGTGATAAGCCATAAAGGAGAGAATGTGAAAAACAATACAAATATGCATGACTGAGTTGCTTTGCTGTACAGCAGAAGTTAACACAAATTAGGCCTTGGCCTTTGAAAAAGATGGCAGAGTAGAAGGATGTGCACTAATCTTCTCCTGTGAGAACACCAAGATCACCACTAGCTGCTGAACAACCATCTATAGGAGAATCTTGTTCTCCTACCTCCATTTTGGTAGAATGTATCTACCAAAAGAAGATGCCCTGCATTCAAGGGCAAAGGAGAAGCTCCAACAAGATGGTTCAGTTCAGTTCAGTTCAGTCGCTCAGTCGTGTCCGACTCTTTGCGACCCCATGAATTGCAGCGCGCCAGGCCTCCCTGCCCATCACCAACTCCCGGGTTCACTCAAACTCATGTCCACAGAGTCGGTGATGCCATCCAGCCATCTCATTCTCTGTCGTCCCCTTCTCCTCCTGCCCCCAATCCCTCCCAGCATCAGAGTCTTTTCCAGTGAGTCAACTCGTCGCATGAGGTGGCCAAAGTATTGGAGTTTCAGCTTCAGCATTAGTTCTTCCAATGAACACCCAGGACTGATCTCCTTTAGGATGGACTGGTTGGATCTCCTTGCAGTATAAGGGACTCTCAAGAGTCTTCTCCAACACCACAGTTCAAAAGCATCAATTCTTTGGTGCTCAGCTTTCTTCACCATCCAACTCTCACATCCATACATGACCACTGGAAAAACCATACCCTTGACTGGACGGACCTTGGTTGGCAAAGTAATGTCTCTGCTTTATAATATGCTATCTAGGTCAGTCATAACTTTCCTTCCAAGGAGTAAGCGTCTTTTAATTTCCTGGCTGCAATCAGCATCTGCAGTGATTTTGGAGCCCCCCAAAATAAAGTCTGACACTGTTTCCACTGTTTCCCCATCTATTTCCCATGAAATGATGGGACCAGATGCCATGACCTTAGTTTTCTGAATGCTGAGCTTTAAGTATAACTCAACCATAAAAAGAGCAAAATAATACCATTTACAGCAACATGGATGGATCTGGAGATTGTCATTACTAAGTGAAGTCAGACAGAGAAAGACAAATATGTAGTATCTTTTATATGTGCAATCTACAAAAAGGGTACAAATGAACTTATCTACAAAACAGAAGTAGAGCCACAGATGTAGAAAACAAACATAATTACCAAGGTATAAGGAGGTGAGGGATAAATTGGGAGATTGTGATTGACATATACATACTGCTATTTATATAAAATAGACAACTACTAAGGACCTACTGTATAGCACAAGAAACTCTATTTAGTACTCTGTAATGGCCTATATGGGATACCAATCTTTAAAAAAAAGTGGATATATGTATATGTATAACTGATTCATTTTGCTGTACACCTTTAACTAACATAGCATTGTAAATCAACTATATTCCAATAAAAATTTTAAAAAAGAAAGCATGCTTCTAACAAACAATAATCAATAAGGTACAGTTTTGATCCAAATAAATCATACAAAGTGATTTGAAGAATTATTGACATTAAAACATTATTAGAAATGCATCTCTCAATCATACAAATAGGGTCATTTCAAGTAACTCATGTATTTGTGACTAATATGACATTGCTAGAATGATTTAGGCTTCCAAGTTAATGCAATTCCTTTTAAAAATTATTATTATTATTACTACAGAATTAAGGAATAACATATATTAGTAATATAAATAAATAGATATGAGTGGAAATTACTTTATTATAGCAATATTACACAAGTCTTTTAACTACTTCCAAGTTTTATACTCTAAGTCCCATTATCATTCCTCTTCAAAATTATTTTTAATGATCATACGCCAACAACTCAATTAGTTCCTGCTTCAGTTTGGCGAAAGTAAAAAACTGAAGAAAACTTGACTTGGAAAAGATTTGCTCAGTGTCGTTCATTTTCTGGGAAATATACACAAAAGATTTACCAAGATTTATCAGGTAATCAGGATTACACTTTCACTTAGAGGTATATCAATTAATTCATGAAGAGTTGGGGAAATTTATATATTATTAATTTCATTGCACTTTTACCAGTAAATATTTTTAATAAATTTGTTTTATATCAGTCTATGTTTTAAGTATGCTGCTGCTGCTGAGTCACTTCAGTCGTGTCCGACTCTGTGTGACCCCTTAGACGGAAGCCCACCAGGCTCCCCCGTCCCTGGGATTCTCCAGGCAAGAACACTGGAGTGGGTTGCCATTTCCTTCTCCAATGTGTGAAAGTGAAAAGTGAAAGTGAAGTCACTCAGTCGTGTCTGACCCTTAGCGATCCCACGGACTGCAGCCTACCAGGCTCCTCCATCCATGGGATTTTCTAGGCAAGAGTACTGGAGTGGCTTGCCATATACTTTTGTCATAATCCTGGAGCTACAGATCTGATCATTTCTATTTATAGAAAATATCTACCATATAATATAAATTGTAAAATCAGTTCTATTTATCAAACCAATTATCCAAATTAGAGTTTTTTGATTCAAAAAAGGTCTGACCTCATTCTAAAATTTGAAACTAATGTGCTAATGCACATTTCAAAGAGTATTGTAAATATGACTAGAAATAAAGTGAAAGATGCAACTTTTAAGTTAGATTACTAAAAATTCCAGTAAGATCAAAATGATAAAAAAATCTAATACTTGTCCTTTTTATAGTAACTTATATAAACAAGATAATAAATCATTCTCATTACTTACTTTGTTCTAGTGAAATGTAATTTGCAGCTAAAATTACCAGTTATTTGAGAAGAGAAGAGCATGATAATAGCTTTTGCATTCCTTCTATAACTGTGCATATATGATTTGCTTCCAAAGGACAATTAAATGAATCTCATGTATTATAAAAATCCTAAATAACTCCAATAATTTCATTAGATGTAGTTATTAAAATTTTAGAAAGTGAAAAGAATACAATGCTAAAAATAATCTAGCAGCTAGATATATTAAAATTTTATTTTTTATTAATTTAGTAGGAAGAAAATAGTAAACATTTCATAATATGAAAAACAATTATAAAGAAAGAATTTATGATATGATTTGAAAAACTAGAATTTGCCTGCCTTAATTAAACAACATACTGCTAATCTGCAAGAAGCCAGGTAAAAGTTATACTGAGGAATTTTATTTAATAGCCTTGAAAATGCTGGTCATTAAAGGAAACATCTGGAATCAATGGCCCTTGTGGTGAGACCTGAGGACAGATGTGAAGAAGTGCTTACATTTAAACATGGGTAGGCTTGTTTTTGTTTTTGTTTTACTGCAGGCCTTTATTGGTGGCTACCTTTAAATGGTGGCTCAGATTCCACAAGCAGATTCTTTATTGTCTGAGCAAGAGGGAAGTCCTCCACTATATTACCTTAAATGGAGAAACCATGGGGTTCTGGACGTCAGATCACCCCATCACAAAACACCACTCCTGTTTCTCCTCTGTGACTCTGAGATATTACTTACTCTTTAAAGTGTGAAAGTGATAGTCACTCAGCCAAGTCTGACTCATTGCGACCCTATGGACTGTAGCCTGCCGGGCTCCTCTGTCCATGGGATTCTCCAGGCAAGAATACTGGAGTGGGTTGCCATGCCCTCCTCTAGGGTATCTTCTCAACCCAGGGATCAAACCCAAGCCTCCCACAGTGCAGGCAGATTTCTTACTATCTGAGCCACCAGGGAAGCCCTAATTACTCCTTACTCTCCTGGAAACCCAGCCTCATTTTACTTTGGCTTCTTCTCATAAGCATTCAAACACATTGGCTCCTCTCCTATGTTCCTCTCACCCTGATAATTAGTTTATTCTCTTCCTTTCTCAGCAGACTTGTAGAAAGACATTCTCTGGGCTTTACTCCTCCACGTCTCTCTCAAAGTTTTGCCAGCTGTATCCTGGTTGCAAACCCACCCTTCAACTGAAACTTCTCTCACAGAGGAAAAAAAATAAGGTGGGGGCTCCTTCTTGCTAATTCCAATCAGTAAGAGGCAGGAGAGACAGGGAGAAGTTCCCTCGCAAATATTACAGGGCTTCACAGAGCAGACAGGAGAGCTGACATAACCCTGAGAAAGAAAAACACGTCAGCCTGAAATAGAGAACTGGAATCCAGAGGGAGCTACTCTGGAAGCAAAGTGATGCCTCGTGTGTCTGCAGAATGTCACACACCCACGGTCTCTGACTGAGGACATCTGCCTGGGGGGGGGGGGGGTCATCTGCTTCTGAGTCACAGGAGTGACAGGGAAGCATCCATCTTCAGAGGGCCAGTGTGCCCAATGCCATCCAGAAACCATTCATCACCATAGGATCGTAGGCAAGTTTATCAAGAAGGCTTGGTGGCTTTGATGTCAGTGTTATGCTAGCTTCATAAAACTACTTGAGATTTCATGAAACAGGGCCAGTTTAGCTGATGTGAAAGGTCCCTGCCTCCCACTCTTGATGCTTTCCTACCTGCTTCAAATATAGCTGACCTTTGAAGAACATAGGTTTGAACACCCCAGGCCCACTTAAATGTAAACTTTTTCCAATAGTAAATTTTACAACATGACACAGTCCTCACTGGTTGAATCCCTGGATGCTGAACCATGGATTTGGAGGGCCACCTATATGTTATATGTGGATTTTTGACAGTGTAAAGTCAACACCCTAACTCTTGAGTTGTTAAGTCACTTGTCATGTTAAGTCACTTGTCATGTTAAGTCATGTAAGTGTCATGTTAAGTCGCTTCAGTCCTGTCTGACTCTTTGTAATCTCATGGACTATAACCCGCAGGGCTCCTCTGTCTGTGGGATTCTCCAGGCAAGAATACTGGAGTAGGTTGCCATGCCTTCTTCCAGGGGATCTTCCCAACCCAGAGACTGAATCTGCATTTCTTGTGTCTCCTGCATTGATAGGTGGGTTCTTTACCACTAGTGCCAACTGGGAAGTCCTTGTTCAAGGGTCGACTGTACACAAAAATGTTAAATGAGATGCTATTCTGTGTCTATATCCAAGTTCAATACCAAAAGAGATGAATGAAGAATGAAGCTTTCCCCAGAAATGTACTCTTAATCAACCAGTTTGGAATCTTCTGGTCAGCACCAGTGAGGTAAGCCATCAGGTGGGCCCTGTCCATCCCCCAGAGGAAGAGAAGGGTTTCTGCATGATAAAAGATGATCTGGCCCCACAAAACCCTTTCTTTCCCTTTGTTAATGACTACCTTATCCCACCTTTTTGTCCATAAAAGAATGAAGAGAAAACTAAAAGCCAGAGCAGTTTGGCTAAAGCTGAAGACAAATGTAGGCACAGATGTTTCAGAGCTGGATGCAAAGGAAAGCACAGGTGATTCGGAACTGGATGCTGGTCTTAACCCTGGGGAACATGGCTTTTGATGAGTCCAGACCTCCAGTTCCATGCCAGAAGCTGGAAGCCATGGAAAACTGACTTGTGCTTAAGTAGAGAAGAAACACCAGCCCAGGGAAACAGAAACAACAAAGAGGCCAAGATTGATAGGAATTATGTAAGAGAAATATGCCCCAGACCTAACCCACCAACAGACATGGGCTGTCAAAAATTACCACGCAGATGATCAGAAATTAACACACACAGCCAAAAACTACCATTAAAAAATCACCCTGAACCAGGCCATGGCATGTGGTCTGGATAGTAAACGTGACTATCCCACTGAGACACAATGGTGGCCCAGAAACATGGTATGCTCCATCAGAGACAGTCATCAGGTAAAAAAAAAAAAAGGGAGACTTTAAACCTAAAACCAGAAAGAGCAGAACAATCTGAGAGAACCTCTAACTTGGTTAACAGGAAAAACCACAGGCTCCAAATGGCATCACTGGGGCTCGCTGATAGCACACCTAGATTTAACACCTCACCTAACTACAGTTTCAGCTTTCCCCAGAAATGTACTCTTAATCAACCAGTTTGGAATCTTCTGGTCAGCACCAGTGAGGTAAGCCATCAGGTTGGCCCTGTCCATCCCCCAGAGGAAGAGAAGGGTTTCTGCATGATAAAAGATGATCTGGCCCCACAAAACCCTTTCTTTCCCTTTGTTAATGACCACCCTACCCCACCTTTCTGTCCATAAACCATCTTCCATTCTGTACCCCTCCACAGTTGCTATATGGGATACTGTCAATTATTAAATAAAATCAAGTAGACCTTCAAATGTATTTAAATTTTGTTTTTCAACAGCTCAATGGTAGTATCAAGAGTGAATCAGACCAAATCAAGGCAGGGTGCCCTTGAATCCCACCTCAATACACTGTCTTTCTTGCTATTTCCAAGGGCTGTTGGTGAGTTTCTCTCAGTTGATCTCTGCTCGTTTTGCATTCAAGCATCAGATCTAATTGATTTTTTAGACCACAATTTCCTTGAATGGAAAACTCCAGGCCTTAATTCTGCCCCCAGATTCCATGTTGGGAATTGCTATAGTTTCCCTTGTTGGGAATCCTTCTTCCAAATTCCAAGTCATTGGGAACTCTTGGTGGCAGCTGCAGGTCTCCATTTGTTCAGAATCAGTCTGCAGTCCCCATACTTTGAGGTTTGCTGATTCAACTGGTTATTTTATGTTTAACAACTGTGGCCCTGGAAGTTGCATATATCTAACAAGAGGGCAAGATTTTACCAAAAACCTAGATTTACAATGGTCATCTTGGGAAATGTTTCAATTAAACAGGATTGTTTATCTAAGAAATGTACTTGAGAGCAAGGAATACCAAACTAGACAAATAGAATGGGATGCCTGCTTTAATTGGTATGCAGAGGCTTACAAAAGCCTTCAAATTTCCAAAATGGCTTCATTAAAAGACTCATTACAAAAGGCTAATGAAAAATGAAAGATGCAAGAGGTAGCTAATACAAAAGACAACAGGACTGATATAACTGTTATGGCTCCTTCCCCTTCTTTCTCATCAGAGTATGCACATTTTACTAATTCTCTGTTTGAACTCTCTTTCTACTTCAAAGAGACTATTAGACAGTTGTCATTTAAAACAAAAACTACCTGAGGTTACAGACAGACATCCTCATGTATTTTTCACACCTTGGTCAAAGACTGAACTAAGAGCACAGTTAAAGAATTTTCTAGGACTTCCCTGGTAGCCCAGTAGCTAAGACTCCACTGTCCCAATGCAGGGGGACCATGTTCCACCCCTGGTCAGGGAATAGATCCCATATGCCACAACTAAGAGTTCGCAGTGAAGATCAAAGATCTCAAGTGCCACGACTTAGACCCAGAGCGGCCAAATAAATAAAAAAAAATAAATTAAAAAAAAGAGCTTCCTAAACCTAGGGAGGAACCCCCAAAACCTTTGAAGAATTTAGAGTTGCTATCTTGGCTTATGAACCTAGGCTGCCAGATCTTTACCAACTTGTGCACATGCTGGTAGGACCTGGGGAAGCCCCCCTGCACAATGAATGCAGAAAGCAAGATGGCAAGACCAGGAGAATAATATTCGAGGTTCTCAACTGGAAAGGGCTCCAAAAATAGCAAGTAACTTTTACAAGCTATTCTTACAGTCTTCCCTGCCTTCACTGACCATCTATTATTCAAACATGCAAACAAACAAAAAATAGATGAATCTGACCGACTTTAGAAGTCCCTTAGAAGCCCTCTGCTTTTGGCATCCTGAGTTCCAAAAAAATAAATAAGGTTACCCAGGCTGCTCTAGATGCCCTCCTTGTAAATGGATTATCTCCTGAGATTCAGTTCAGTTCAGTTCAGTTCAGTCGCTCAGTCGTGTCCGACTCTCCGCGACTCCATGAATTACAGCACGCCAGGCCTCCCTGTCCATCAGCAACTCCCGGAGTACACTCAAACTCATGTCCACAGAGTCGGTGATGCCATCCAGCCATCTCATTCTCCGTCGTCCCCTTCTCCTCCCGCCCCCAACCTTTCCCAGCATCAGAGTCTTTTCCAGAGAGTCAACTCGTCGCATGAGGTGGCCAAAGTATTGCAGTTTCAGTTAGGAGATCAATAAAAAGGCAGAAAATAGGATGGGAGGCTATGGTACTGACAAAGCTTGTGACTACATATGAGCATTTTTAAAGGACCCTGGAGCAAGATCGTAAACAAAAATCCACCAGGCTAACAGCTCTACAGCTAAAACAGATACCAAAGCCTGAGACCCAAAATAACACCCAGGCCTGCTTCACTGCATCCCCCAGGGGCCATCATCAAAACACTGGTCCAAAGATCGATGTCTCAATTGCAATGAACTGGGTCACTGGAAAAGAGACTGTCCTCAAAGGTCCTATGCAAACTCCTCTTAAATGCCCTCATATCTACCTGCATGTGGGCTCCTTCCACAGTTGACAGGGCTCTGAGGGGATCTCTGGGAAACTATTACCAGTCATCTCCTTAAATAGCCAAGGGGAAATCAAAATTAAAATTAATCACTTTGTCAAATTCTAGTTGATACTGGAGCTACGCTTCCCGCCCCACCCTCAGAGAACAACAAAATACAACAAATCTTTGAGAGTAAAAAGGCAGTTTCCATACTGGGGGCATCTAATAACTTTAAGACAGAATTTGTATCTCAACCAATACAAATGACTTTGGGATTTTTTAGTAAAAAAAAAAATTCCTTCTTACTGTGTGAAATAGCCCCAGACAATCTATTAGGCAAAGGTCTCCTGTCTGAATTAAAAGGACTGATACGTTTTACCTTCAATGGAGACCTCACTTTAGAATTCCCTTGACCAAGTTGAACCTGCTCTTTTATATTCCTTGCTGTCTGTCCTTGATGTAGAAGAAGAAGGATTTCAACAAAAGTCCCCGAAAAATTTGTGGGCTACTTATAACACTGATATTGGGAGAGTAAATATTCAGAACCTATATCTGAAAGGATACATGCACCCCAATGTTCACTGCAGCGCTATTTACAATAACCAGGACACAGAAGCAACATAGATGTCCATCAACAGAGAAACAGATAAAGAAGATTTGGTACATATATATACAATGGAATACTACTTGGCCATACAAAGAATGAAACAATGCCATTTGTAGGAACATGGATGGATCTAGATATTATCACCCTACGTGAAGTAAATCAGACAGAGAAAGATAAATACCACATGATATTGCTTATATGCCAAATCTTTTAAAAATGATACAAAGAAACTTATTTACAAAACAGAAACAGACTCACAGACTTAGAGAATGAACTTATGGTTACTGAGGGTAAGGGTGGGGTGATGAATAGTAACGCAGTTAGGGATTGACATGTACACACTGCTACATTTAAAATAGAAAACCAGCAAGTACCTACTGGATAGCACAGGGAACTCTGCTCAATATTATGTAACAACCTAAAAGGGAAAATAATTAGAAAAAGAATGCATGTGTGCTGAATCGCTTCAGTTCTGTCCGACTCTGTGCGACCTCTGTCCACGGGTTCTCTAGGCAAGAATACTGGAGTGGGTTGCCATTACCTTCTCCGAATCATTCAGCTACTTATTAGTAAAGTGATTGATGAAATATCTGATGGTAAACTCCCCATCCTATTCCCAGGGTCTGCCAAAGGCCCATCAACTAGCAATTTTCTCCTCTCTGTCTGCTTCTGCCAACTTTCTTTGTCTTCTTTCCAGAGTCCTCAAAAAAGTCTCCATCAGAATTCATGTATATATATAAATATAACTGAATCACTTTGTTATACACCTGAAACTAACACATTGTTAGTCAACAATACTCCAATATAAAATAAAAAGTTTTTTTTTAAACTTCAGAACCTATATTCACAAATATAAGACTGAACTCGTCGTCAATTACCTAAATATCCATTAAAGCCTGAGGCCACATAAGGCCTCATACCCACAGTGTAAGACAATCACTCGGGGACTAATCATTACCTCCCCTCGTCCCTGTAACACACTGATCTTGCTAGTCCAGAAACCTAATAGATAGGAATGGATTTGACCAGAAACTGAGAGTTATTAAAAAGATAGTTATGCCCCCATTTTCTAGTTGTTCCAAACCTGGAGACCCTTCTATCACAAGTTTTGCCTGACTCAAAAGGGTTCACTGCTGTAAATCTTTGTTCAGCGTTTTTGGGCATCCCTGTAGAACCCAATGCTTAATATCTATTTGCCTTTACTTGGAAGGATCGACAATACACCTGGACACTCATGCCTCAGTCACTCACTGAGGCCCCTTCTTATTTCTCCAGTGTGCTCCTCTAAGATGTAAGCACCCTTCAGCCCCTGGGAAAACAGCCTTTACACAATTTGTAGACAACCCCATGCTGTGCTCAGTAACCCTAAAGGTGTCCAGAAAAGATTCCACTTATTTAATGCAACAGTTAGCTGTAAAAGGACACTAAGTCTTTAAGGAAAAATTATTATTATTATCTCTCAGTTCAGTTCAGTTCAGTCACTCAGTCATGTCCAACTCTTTGCGACCCCATGAATCACAGCAAGCCAGGGCTCCCTGTCCATCACCAACTCCAGGAGTTCACTCAAACTCATGTCCACAGAGTCGGTGATGCCATGCAGCCATCTCATTCTCTGTCGTCCCCGTCTCCTCCCACCCCCAATCCCTCCCAGCATCAAACTCTTTTCCAGTGAGTCAACTCTTCACATAAGGTTGTCAAAGTATTGGAGTTTCAGCTTCAGCATCAGTCCTTCCAATGAACACCCAGGATTGATCTCCTTTAGAATGGACTGGTTGGACCTCCTTGCAGTCCAAGGGACTCTCAAGAGTCTTCTTCAGCACCACAGTTCAAAAGCATCAATTCTTCGGCGATCAGCCTTCTTCACAGTCCAACTCTCACATCCATACATGACCACTGGAAAAACCATAGCCTTGACTAGAGAGACCTTTGTTGGCAAAGTAATGTCTCTGCTTTTTAATATGCTATCTAGGTTGGTCATAACTTTCCTTCCAAGGAGTAAGCGTCTTTTAATTTCATGGCTGCAATCAGCATCCACAGTGATTTTGGAGCCCCCAAAAAATAAAGTCTGACACTGTTTCCACTGTTTTTCCATCTATTTCCCATGAAGTGATGGGACCAGATGCCATGATCTTCATTTTCTGAATGTTGAGCTTCAAGCCAACATTTTCACTCTCCTCTTTCACTTTCATCAAGAGGCTTTTGAGTTCCTCTTCACTTTCTGCCATAAGGGTGGTGTCATCTGCATATCTGAGGTTATTGATATTTCTCCCAGCAATCTTGATTCCAGCTTGTGCTTCTTCCAGCCCAGCGTTCCTCATGATGTACTCTGCATATAAGTTGAATAAGCAGAGTGACAGTATAAACCTTGACGTACTCCTTTTCCTATTTGGAACCAGTCTGTTGTTCCATGTCCAGTTCTAACTGTTGCTTCCTGACCTGCATACAGGTTTCTCAAGAGGCAGGTCAGGTGGTCTGGTATTCCCAGCTCTTTTAGAATGTTCCACAGTTTATTGTGATCCACACAGTCAAAGGCTTTGGCATAGTTAATGAAGCAGCAATAGATGTTTTTCTGGAACTCTCTTGCTTTCTCCATGATCCAGCAGATGTTGGCAATTTGATCTGGGGCTGCTGCTGCTACTGCTAAGTCACTTCAGTCGTATCCGACTCTGTGTGACCCCAGAGATGGCAGCCCACCAGGCTCCCCCATCCCTGGGATTCTCCAGGCAAAAACACTGGAGTGGGTTGCCATTTCCTTCTCCAGTGTGTGAAAGTGAAAAGTGAAAGTGAAGTCGCTCAGTCGTGTCTGACTCGTAGCGACTAGACACTGTTTATTACCTAGGTTATCGTCTAAGTGCTAAAGAAATCCAGCTATCTCCAAAAAGAACTGTATCAACCCAAGAATTTCCTAGACCCATATCTAGTGACAGCCTCATGGATTTCTAGGTCTGGATGGTTATTGCAGAATATGGGTTCGTAATTCTTCTTTATAGTTTCCTATTAGCTTCTATGAACTTACTAAAGTTTCAGCCCCTGTACCTTCACTTTCACTTTCATGCACTGGAGAAGGAAGTGGCAACCCACTCCAGTGTTCTTGCCTGGAGAATCCCACGGACAGGGGAGCCTGGTGGGCTGCTGTCTATGGGCTCGCACAGAGTTGGACACGACTGAAGTGACTTAGCAGCAGCAGCAGCACCCTTCCCTTAGGAAGATAAACACGAGCAGACTTTTATAAGACTAAAAGAAGTACTCCAAGAACCGCTTCCTTCAGGGCTACCCAACTATTCAAAACCGTTATTTGTGAATGAAAAAGATACCCAAGCCCTGGGAATGCCCATGCAAGAGCATGGTGATAAAGATGGCAATAAACATAGGCTTGTTGCCTTATTACAGCATTCTGCTCGGTTCAGTGGCTCATGCCTATTCCAGCTGTCTTAAGACTATCTAAGAATATTGCTACAACTGCAAATTTAGGAGAAGTCTCAGCAGAACTATTCCCAGGAAATGACATTTGTTTATAAATTCTTTATGCTGTCAAAAAAGTATTAACTCTGAATTGACTCAACTTTTCTCCAAAAGCAGATCAATTTCCTATGAGACCCTTCTGCTTTCAACTTCTAATCTGTATCTTCAACATTGCAACAATCCTAAATCCTGCTATGTTACAACCTCTCCCTGGTAAAAGGCAAGCCCCATGACTGCAAGGTAATAAGATTCCATTCTGTGACACTACATCCTGATTTACAAGACACCCTTTAGCCAATCCTGATTTAATCTTGTTTACTAGGGGTCATATTGTAGAAATAAAAAAAGGAATTTTCAAGCTGGTTATGCCGTTACTACCCAATATGACCTACTCAAAAGGGGAAATTTCCCACAAGTTAAATCAACCCAAGCAAAACCGCATGCCCTTACCCAAGCCATACCAGTTATCAGAAGACAAATTGTTCAGATTTATACTGACAACCAAAGTGCCTTTGGGGTTGTCTATGATTTAATGATGCTATGGAAACAAAGACATTTTTCCTATGTCCCCTGGGACCCCAATCAAAAATGAAAACCAAGTAAACAGATTTTCTTACTGCTATTCTTTTACTTCTTGAAATTGCTGTCATCAAAATTGAGGCTCAGACTAAAAGGGCTGCACCCGAGTGTCAGGAAAATGCCCTGGCTGACTTTCATGCAAAGAGATAGGAGCAACAGAATCTATAAAGATTGCAGCACGTGTGGATGAAGTTGACATTTTTCGCTTCTGCAAAGAATGGCCCCTCATTGCCAGACTTTTGCTGTCCTAATGTCCTTGTAACATGGAAACAGTCTGCTACTGAATCAGAGAAATTAGGGCAGGGACACAATGACTGCAAGTTAAATAATTAGTTGGGGGCTATGGGAAACCCAAGACGGCCACTTGGTTTTTCCCAGCTTCCTGGCAAATCCTCTTTTGGTTTTTGCCATGTTTCATCTGCCATAGTGCATTTAGGATGACTCAAGGTGGCACAGTGTTAAAGAATCCACTGCCAGTGCAGCAGATGTGGGTTCGATCCCTGGCTTGGGAAGATTCCCTGGAGGAGGAAATGGCACCCACTCCAGTATTCTTTTTTTTTTAATTAATTTATTTATTTTAATTGGAGTCTAATTACCATATAGTAGTGGTTTTTTCCATAAATTGACATGAATCAGCCACGGGTGTACATGTGGAGAATCCCATGGACAAAGGAGCCTGGTGGGCTCTGGTTCATGGGATCGCAACAAGTCAGACATGACAAGCACATAGCACACACACAAATTACAAACAGACATCAATGGGAAGAAGTTCATAAAAATGCAAAAAGAGTTTACCAGAAATATCTGACCTGTTGGGTCTGTAACCCTGGAAAAACTGTTTTTAGGTCTCAGATCTCCTCCCTCTGGGCCCTTTGAGCACCTGCATCTGAACTTCATTCAGCTGACACTCAGGATGGGTTGTCAATATATTCTTGTTATTGTATGTATGTTTCCTGGATGGGCTGAAGCCTTCCTCTGCCCCAAGGATGATGCCCTCATGGTAGCAAAGAAATTGTTAGAATACACCTAAGATGTTTTTTCCACAATTGCCAGTGACCAAGGCACCCACTTCACTGGGCAAATCATCTGAGTTTTTCTAAAAACCTTGCAAATGTCAGAATTATCACTATCCTTATCACTCTCCATCATCATGGAATATCAAAAGAACGAATCAAAAAACTGGATTCAAGCAGAACAAGAATGAATAACATGAAACATGAATGTACTGGTGAGCAAAATTATAATTTTTATGACTTTGTCTTTCAAATATTGTTGGTTTTTTAATGTTTTTCCCCGATTTGAATAAATATTTTCTCTTAAACTATCAGTAATTTAAAAAGATACACCTTTGTGAACAAAGATGAAACATTTACTTTTTCTTCCTTCTTGATCTCCAGAATTCAGAAACTTAGTATTCACTCTTATTGTCATGCTCCTTATAACAGGATACAGTTAGAAACACTGGCTATTTTACCAAGGCTTTGGTGGGAATGTCCTATTTGAGAGAGGTGTGCATAGGCTCAGATATGACCAGACATCTTCGAGGAACCACTTGGAAAAACTGACCTGGTACCATGCCTATGGTGTTCCAGGAAAGAAGTCTTAAAAAGTATTTTTACAGTCAATGACGAGTCTTGCTGCATTTATATAAATAATTAGGCAGAGTTAAATATTAAAAAATCAGTTTTACTGTGATTATCTCTGGTAAAAACATGGAGGTAACTGTGGAGAGAAGAGTTATGTTTGTATCTTTGTGGATGTTAGATTCTAGTCCTATTAATTGTCTTTGAGGTTTTGTTATATACCTGTATACCTGCCTGGATCCTGAATTCTTCTAGTTTCTTCAAATATCTGGTTAAAATTTACAAAATTAATGTTTCCAATTTTATCCCGTCCTTCTGATTTAAAATCACTAAGAAAAAAGGCATCCCTTAAGCCCTATTCACTGATCCTGCTGAAAAACTAGAAGGTATTGAGCCTTGAGTATACATTTCATAATTAAAGAGGACTCCACCTGACACTTGGTCCTGAATAGAGGTGGAGGCCTCCAAGTACAACTGACTAGGAAAAGAAGTTGACACTGAGGTAGCCTGCTTCCACCCGAGATGACAGATCAAGACTTTATACTTCAGTTTTAACATGAAACTCATTTTCTTTTCTTTCTTTACTTTGGCATTGACCTGGAAAACTAACAGCATCATCCATACCTCTGAGGCACGCTCAGGGGGATAACCTTTGGAATTTATAACAACTTTTTACTTTCATTTAGGATAAAGTCTAACTGACTCCTTACTTGAATGGGCAGATACAACAAATTTTTGTGAATGAATCCATCAGCAGTGCCATCTTTGTGGAAATGGTTTGTGCCCTAACAAGCCATTGTCTGTACGGTTATCATTATCCTTGGGCCTATGAATGCCTAAATAACTGTCACATAACTAGACAACGCCTCTCAGGTTATCTAACTATGCCCCTCCCTGTTCTGGAAAGGTCCTACCAAGAGGTGCTCACTATTCAGGTGTCACCTCCTTTGACAGGGCCATGTCTCCCTGATTAGGAATGAATACGAATGAGAATGTGATCTTGATTCTTAACTCTTGACAGTATTGTAGAATCCACAGCTACAACATAAGCTTCCCAGCAAAAATCACGGGACTCTCTGGCCAAACCTGTTCTTAATAATAGGGTAGCCTGCTCTATCTGGATTAACACACCCGGGGAAACTGAAACAATTACCTAAGATTACTCAGCAAGTCACTTGGCTTGAAAAGGGGACTCCTTCAAAATGGTCTTTCTTTGACTGGTTTGGTCTTGGGGACTGTGGTTTTGAAGTTATTCTGTATGGGAACAAATTGCTACCCCAAAATGTCTCTTTGATATGTGGATTATTTCAAGCTAAAAACAAGGCCCAAAAGACTCAATAAGAACCTTTCCCCACAAATGCCTAAAAGAATGCAGATGGGAGACCTGTTCCAGGAGGGGAGCTATTTTTGTAGATATCTATAGTACAGACTCAGAGAAGGCAATGGCAACACACTCCAGTACTCTTGCCTAGAAAATCCCATGGATGGAGGAGCCTGGTAGGCTGCAGTCCATGGGGTCGCTAAGGTTCAGACACGACAGCAACTTCACTTTCACTTTTCACTTTCATGCATTGGAGAAGGAAATGGCAACCCACTCCACTGTTCTTGCCTGGAGAATCCCAGGGACGGTGGAGCCTGTTGGCTGCCGTCTATGGGGTCGCACAGAGTCGGACATGACTGAAGCGACTTAGCAGCATAGTACAGACTAGGTGTGTAGACAAGAGGGAACCTAGCAAAGTCTGTCAAACTCCTATGTGTTCCATTGTCTCTGCTGCTGCTGCTGCTCAGTCGCTTCAGTCGTGTCCGACTCCATGCGACCCCATAGACGGCAGCCCACCAGGCTCCCCTGTCCCTGGGATTCTCCAGGCAAGAACACTGGAGTGGGTATTGTCTCTGCATGGCCCAGCAAATACTTTTTTTTAAAACCAAACATTTGCTTTTCATTTCCATGTCAATTGCCTCTTTCCCTTTTGAGGTTCCCAACTACTACCCCAATATACTCTTCAGTCTTTAGCTGAAGGTAGCATTTAAGGTGAGGGTTTCAGCTGTTTTGGTGAGGTATCCAGTTTTCTTGCATCTTTCCCATGTACACATGTTGTTAAATTTTTGCTTAATTTTCCCTTGTTAACTTGTCTCATGTCAATTTAACTCTTAGACCATCCAGAATAATCAAAAAAGAGAGGTAAATCATCCTGTTTATTAAAATCATAATAATCCTCCTGCTGCATTATTTTATTTCCAAACCTTTAAATGTATGTTTGCAGCTGCTAACCATCAAGCAAATATCTCCCTAAGACTGGAACATGAGAAAAACAACAAAGAGAATGACTGTCAATCTGATCGTGAATCTGAAACTGTAACTGGTGAACATCATAGACATTAAGCAAAAAACATCACGACCTCTGGGTCCCTCAAAGATCAACAACTGTGAGAACCTTAGCTGAGAGTGGCACTAATGTCTTAAATTTTGATCATATCCTTCAGGTTGAGAGCTTCGTTCAAAGAGGAGAATTGTTGAAGAGAAAAACCATGGGCCTAAAACGTCATCACTTGTGCTAAAACCCATAATACTACACATAAATTTAATACCTAACCTAATTGCAGTTTTGACTTGCCTCAGAAATGTAATCTTAATCAGCAGTTGGATTTTCTGGTTAACATCAATGAGGTAACTTGCCGTGGGGGCCTTCTCCATCCCCCAGAGGAAGAAGAGGATGTCTGTATGATAAAACATTTGCAATTCCCCTCCCTTAAAAAGAGATGACCCGGCCCCAAATAACCCTCTATTTTCTTTTGCTAATAATTCACTTGCCCCACCCTCTTTCCATAAAGTTTCCCATTTTGAACCCCTCCTTGGAGTGTCCTCTGCTTGCTAGGTAGAATGTTGCCCAATTCACAAATCACTAAATAAAGCCAACTATATTCTCAAATTTACTTGGTTGAATAATGTTTTTTAACAAATGAAGTACATCACCTTAAATTATTCAAAGAGACAAAGGAAGGCACACATCATAAGACAATAACAGGATCCTACTGTAAAAGAACAAGCTGATTTGCCAAAGAGGCAAAGAAAGTCTACATATGAAATATCTAGTCATGAAAACAGACAAATCAACACACAGGCTGAAGAGAACTCAGAGAAGATAGATATGAGAAAATCACCCAGAAAGCAGAAGTAAGAAGCAAAGATATGGAAAATTGGGTTTAAATAATAGTGAAGAAGAATGAAAAAAGTCTACCATGTAATAATAGGAGTTCTAAAAACTTATACTAAAAATGGGAGAGGGGTGATGTTTGAAGGAATGACAGTGGAGAAGTTTCCACATATGAAGAACAATATAATTCCTAAGATTTGCAGCCACACAGTGAATCCAAGTCAGCATAAGGCAGTGGTCCCCAACCTTTTTGGCACCAGGGACCAGTTTCATAGAAGACAGTTTTTCCATGGACCAGGGCCTGGGGGTTGGGGGAATGGTTTCAGGATGATTCAAGTGCATAACATCTATTGTGCACTTTATTTCTATTATTATTATATCAGCTTTTCTTCAGATCATCAGGCATTAGATCCCAGAGGTTGGGGACCCTTGGTACAAGATCATCTACAGAATATACAAAGAAAAATACTTAAAAATTCACCAAAAGGAAAAGGAAAGACTCTTGAAAATGCAAATTAGACAAAAGCACATTATTTCCCTAAGCAACAAAAGACTCCAGAAGACAATGTAATAATATATTCAAAGTGCCAGGGAAAAATAGAGCAGCTAGCCTAGAATTATATACTTAGCAAGTCTGTAATTCAAGAGCAAGGGTTAACTTTCAGATATAACAAAAACTGAGAGCATTTCCCACTCTAAATAGTTTACAGATTATTCTAGCACACAGGATATTGAATCTAGAAGTTAATTGGATTTAAGACACCATATGAATCAAAGAAATTGGCGAACACTTTGGTTCATCTAAATGCAAAATGACTGTAAAAATAATGATAAATGACCAGAATTGAAAGTTCATGAAAAGAAGGAAATAAAAGCAGTGCCAAATATGGGAGACAAGGGAGGGGGAGCTGAGCATTTTAAAGCTTTTGTGTTGTTAGAGGACAATGGAGAGATTAATGAGTTTTAGTGTTTGTAAAGTGAACTATGCCTCTTAAAAATGTAAAGTTAACCAATAAATGAACTGAAACAAAACACATTACTTCCTGGGAGAGGGGATAAAACCATAAAGAAAATGTGACTGATTCAGTGGCAAGAAGAATAAAGGAAGACAAACAACAAGCATGGCAAGCTTTTTCATCCAGCCCTCCCTTTGCACTGTGTCTTCCTCCCTTTTGCCTACCTACCCTTGTTTAGGGAAGTGCTGATGCCTCCTGGAAGACTCCTGTGTCTCTGCTGCAGCCTGGCCGATGTGTCCCTGGTATCTTGTTTCCAGAGCTCCTTTACTTCCCACCAGAACCTTTAAATCTTTTCCATTAAGTGTTCCTGGCAGAGTCTCATCTAGATGTATTTGTCTGTGTATTTCCTGTGTTCTTTAATTTGTTCCCCCCACCGCAAAGGGGAAAAGAAGATAGGAAGGAGGCCCAGCTGTAGGTGTCAGATGATGTCTGGTTATAGAGATTTTAGTCTCCAAGCAGAAGGATGTCCTGGATGGGAAAGTAAATAAAAACTTTCTCCCTGTAGGACCAAAGGACAGGATGAAAGGAAGTTGGGGCTGAGTTCTGCTCAGTATATGCATCTACCACCCAGCAACTTTTGATCACAAACAGTCCAACAGACTTACTCTCCCCCAAATGAGAATGAGGGAGTTATATATCATGGGTGGGGATAAGATAGGAGGAAACTTGCTCACTGACCAAGATGGAACTACAGAGAACCAACTGGGAATTTTTTTTACCATCTAAAGTAGATGTGGTCATAGGATTCTTGCATGCAGTTCTGTAGGCTATGCATTGCACAACTCATGGGTAGGTGGTCATTCACAAAGACTATGAAGTAAATGGCACCTCTAGAGTTGTGCAGTGTACAACTTGCACACCCTTCCTGGCACTGACATGATCAGCCTTGTTTTAATTGGCTGTATCCTGACAAAGACTCTTTTCTTGACCAAACGTTAGTTATTAGGTTCCTGAACCCAGTTCTCCACTTGGACTCAACCTTGGCCTTTAAGAAGTGCAACACCCAGCATAATGTTATTCACTCCCCCCACATCCTCTCCCACACACAAACACTAAGAGATCTGAACAAACACCAGCACAGCTCCTATCAGCTCAAGGTTGTGTTTCCGTGATGATGCTGCCTGAGAAAACTCAAAGCTGCAGAAAGAATTAACTGTTCTAGCCTAAAGTACTTACTTAGAGAGTTTGCTATTATAACTCTTTTCTACATGTAAATCTTCTACCACCCATAAATGTCTCCTAGAGGTCCTAGAAGCCACCTCTCAGATGCGGGCACTTGGGAGATGCTCCTGTCTCCCAATTTCTGTGGAAGAGTAAGACCCTAACTTCTATGACTGCCTTGCTCCTATTTGCAAGCCCTAAAGATATGAGAAGGTTATTTCTCCTCCAGAAAACCATCAACGAACAAACCCAGGGAACCTAATCATCAGCCTAACCCCTTCCCCCACTCCCTTAACATCCTTATTACCTTTCTTTAAGCAGTCCCAGGTTTCAAAGCCCTTCTTCCTTTTGTTTTGGCAGAACTGAGTTAAGGTTACCCTGCAGTCTCTCTTCCCTACTGCACTTGCACTGAGTAAAATCTGTCTTACTGCCTTTAACAAGTGGCCACCTTTGTTTTTCTTTGACAGCCCCAGCCGGGCTGTAAGTTCCATCAGGGCAAGGCTATGCCTATCTTGTACAATCGGTTATCAGAAGAATCAAGGTACTCAATAAATATTCGTATAATGAATAAGTGAGTGTAAGGTGTTTTTCTGTTGTCTTGGATTCTGATAATGCCTTGCTCCCTTTAACTGCCATCTTGCAAACAATACAGTTCTGGACAAACTGATCCACAAAGAAAAAGAGTTAGGGTTTCTTAAACAAAATTGACTGCAAATTTGATTTAAAAAATTGAGTGATCTCACTGCTTAGATGACTTGTTTATTCAATAAACTATGCATGATTCATTCAAAATAGTCTTTAGCTTCAAGCCTTCGTCAGCGATTTCTTCATCGTAAGAATGAACATACACAATGAGGGAACAACAGAATCTGCTGCTTTGACACCTACTATTGAAGCAAGCAAAAATATGTATTGTGGTGCAAGGATAGGTAAAGTTTTTCTAAACATAATCTGCCAAGAAATGCAAGAATTATTCATACCCTGAGTTAAGTAGCCCGTCAGTAGTCTTGTTAAACCAAATTTCATTTGCAATTACTTCAAAATAAATCCTTTGAGTGAGGCAAAGAGATTTTTTTATAATTCAATTTTTGCTTTTTTCAGGAATACACGACTCAGATTCTGAATACAAGCTATTACTACGTGAAAGTCAGATATTAAATACATATAACTTAATAAAGTAGGGGTAATTTCCTAAAGATTTTAACATTAAAATATACCAACTCTTGTGATACTGTGGAGCAATGCATAGCACATCACATTACTGATGATCACATACAGTCACCCATTTGAAAAGTAATATGACTTTATTTTTGCGAGCAACAAAAAAGTTCTTGTCTAAAAACGTCTAGTAATCTACCTGCTGGGGATTTATCCTTAGAAAGCAACGCAGAAGAAAGAAAAGAATCAGCCTAGAGTAAGGCTGTCACTTCATGTTCTCAGTCTTCAGAATGGATTTGCACACACTTCCCCTTTCACCAGTGCACTCTTTTCCACATTCCAAAAAAACTGAAGGTATATCTGTCCCTCATCATGAATCTTACACTGACTGTGGACATAAAATCTTCTGGAAAACAAAGGCTAATGTGAACATCTCCTGAAGCTTCTTTTTCAATCAAGGTGCTTTTGGCAAAGTTTTATAATAATTTTTGTTAAGGGCAAAGCACAGAAACACAGGGTCAGAAATGAGCATTTTAGCTCATAGTGCCAGGCTTGGTAATAAGATATACTATCGAATGGGAAGACTAACTGGTAATGAAGACCCTTCCTCTCCCATTTCCCAACTGATGGCAAGTAGTACATGGCTCCTGACAGAGACTCCCACAAGTGCAAAGCAAACAGCATTGTACAAAATATTGATGGTAGAGGGCTTTATTTCATCAACAAGAGATGTGTGGCAAAGCTCAGGGTCTTATCTATGTAATTATCTCAGAAGGAGAATTCAGAAGGGAGATGGCTGTCTCAGCAACATGTGTTAACACACACTGTGTGAATCTAAAAGAAAAAAATAGGAAAATAAAATTTTCTGACTCAGAGTAAATCTGGTTTGACTAATTGATTTGTACATTTGGTTTAAAGTGACCATTTCACCAATTAAATGACATTGGGACAGGAAGGAAGGAGGCAGGGTGCAACCATTAAAAGAGTGACATAACCATTAAAAATAGCACAGGGAATGAATGCTGCTGTTGTTGTTTAGTCATCCAGTCATGTCCCACTCTGACCCCATGGAAAGCAACACGCCAGGTCTCTCTGTCCCTCATTGTCTCCTGAAGTTTGCCCAACCAGTTAGAACTTACTAAGCCCAAAATGGTGGGGGATTTGACTTCCTGTAGACCTTAAGCCTCATCAGATGCTGACTGTAATACTTTAGCATCTAAGTGACACAGGCACAGGCCCTGTGATAGTACCAAGACTGAGCTTGCTGCTGCTGCTGCTGCTAAGTCACCTCAGTCGTGTCCGACTCTGTGTGACCCCATCGACGGAAGCCCACCAGGCTCCCCCGTCCCTGGGATTCTCCAGGCAAGAACACTGGAGTGGGTTGCCATTTCCTTCTCCAATGTGTGAAAGTGAAAAGTGAAAGTGAAGTCACTCAGTCGTGTCCGACCCTTAGCGACCCCACGGACTGCAGCCCACCAGGCTCCTCCATCCATGGGATTTTCTAGGCAAGAGTACTGGAGTGGCTTGCCATTGCCTTCTCCACAGACTGAGCCTAAGAGACCCAAACTGGGCAGTGACCCAGTTCCTGGGAATCCCCACCACTTCCCCAAAGCAGTTGGAATAATCCTTCCACTTGTAAGTCTACGAAATTACCCAGCCCCTCAAAACTAACCACCCCCACACCTCAGGGCCACTCTCACTTTCCAAGCCTATCCCACGCTCTGAAGCCACTTCTCTCACCTTCTGAGAAGGCCTACCCTCTGTCTTCAGAGTATGCATCTCTCTAAATAAACCTGCTTTCACTTTACTGTTTTACTCTTGAATTCTTTTCCTGCCCAAAGCCGAAGACTCTCACACGGTGGGCCGTCCCAGGGACTCACTGGAGACCTGAGACCTGACCATCCATCCTCTCGTGTGTCATTTTTCCTAGAACAACATAAGTGAGCTAAAATTGTCAACTCTGAAGTTTGAGAAAAACATTAAAAATGTAGGATTGAAAAATATTGTATCACATTATCAGAGGCACATTAAACTCAAAATATTTCAATCCTACATTTTCTAACTATGTAGATCAAGTCATAGAAGGTGCCTCTGAAGTGAGTGACAGGTATAACTAATACTCATTTAGGAAAGCCTTTTTTGTTACACATTCCAGAAACGGGAAATAAATGACTCTGATAACTGGGCCAATCCAGTCCTTTTAGAAGTCAGTTGGTTTCTATACCTTTATAAACAAATAGAAGGAGAACCTAACCCAGTTATCAGATATTAGAACCACCACTATATATAAACAGATAACTAATAAGAAGCTGCTGTATCACACAATGACCTCTACTCAACACTCTGAAATGACATATATGGGAAAAGCACTTGAATAAGAATGAATACATGTATAACCGATTCACTCTGCTGTACACTCGAAACTAACACAACATTGTAAACCAACTATATTCAAATAATTTAAAAAAAATAATTTTTGTGATTTTTGCCATGGACCCTAGAAGGAGTTTTAAAAAACTGAGTGACATCAAGTGACTTCTTCTCCATTTCATTCACAATTATTATAACCACGTCTCCACAACTGAACAGAATTAAAGCTGAAAATTGTTCTCATGACTTTTAAATATGGAATTTTAAAAAATATACAGGATTGATACTAAATACTGTCTTAGTCTAGCAATAAATAATATTCATCCATGGGTAGATGAACATGGGAGAGATAAATGTTGGCCCCGAGGTATGTGGGATCTTTGCTCTCTTACCAAGGATTGAACCTGCACCCTCTGCATTGGAAGCGGGAGATGTGGGACATGTGGATTTGGGATGTGAATTCATTTGAAAAGCCACTTTGGGGTTATGAAAGTGATTTCTGATGAAACTGGATTGGAATAATTTTCATGATCTTTGTATATTTATATATTTTAAAATTTTGCATTTGACTTAAAGTGCCATGAGAAAATTTGCATACTGCAAGGTGGTCCTAGCCACCTCCTTGATTTGGGTACTCTTGGATATGTTCCTGCTGCTTTACTTCAGTGAATGCAACAAATGTGATGAAAAAAAAGAGAGAGGACTTCCTGCTGGGGATGTTCTAGAGCCAGTACAAAAACCTCATGAAGGTCCTGGAGAAATGGGGAAACCAGTCGTCATTGCTAAAGAGGATCAAGAAAAGATGAAAGAGATGTTTAAAATCAATCAGTTCAATTTAATGGCAAGTGAGATGATTGCACTCAACAGATCTTTACCAGATGTTAGGTTGCTGCTGCTGCTGCTGCTGCTAAGTTACTTCAGTCGTGTCCGACTCTATGTGACCCCATAGATAAGGTGTAAAAGAAAGGTGTATCCAGATAACCTTCCTACAACCAGTGTGGTGATTGTTTTCCACAATGAGGCTTGGAGCACGCTTCTGCGAACCGTCCATAGCGTCATTAATCGCTCACCAAGACACATGCTAGAAGAAATTGTTCTAGTAGATGATGCCAGTGAAAGAGACTTTTTAAAAAGACCTATAGAGAGTTACGTGAAAAAATTAAAAGTACCCGTTCACGTCATTCGAATGGAGCAGCGTTCTGGATTGATCAGAGCTAGGTTAAAAGGTGCTGCTGTGTCTAAAGGCCAAGTGATCCCCCTTTTAGACGTGCACTGTGAGTGCACAGTGGGGTGGCTGGAACCTCTCTTAGCCAGGATCAAACACGACAGGAAGACAGTGGTCTGTCCCATCATAGATGTGATCAGTGATGATGACACTTTCGAGTACATGGCAGGTTCTGACATGACCTACGGCGGGTTCAACTGGAAGCTCAACTTTCGCTGGTATCCTGCTCCCCAAAGAGAAATGGACAGAAGGAAAGGTGATCGGACTCTTCCTGTGAGAACACCTACAATGGCAGGAGGCCTTTTTTCAATAGACAGAGATTACTTTCAGGAAATTGGAACATATGATGCTGGAATGGATATTTGGGGAGGAGAAAACCTAGAAATTTCCTTTAGGACTTGGCAGTGTAGAGGAACTTTGGAGATTGTTACTTGCTCACATGTTGGACATGTGTTTCGGAAAGCTACACCCTACACGTTTCCAGGAGGCATGGGGCAGATTATCAATAAAAATAACAGACGACTTGCAGAAGTGTGGATGGATGAATTCAAGAATTTCTTCTATATAATTTCTCCAGGTGTTACAAAGGTAGATTATGGAGATATATCACCAAGACTTGGTCTAAGGCACAAACTCCAATGCAGACCATTCTCTTGGTACCTAGAGAATATTTATCCTGATTCTCAGATTTCACGTCACTATTTCTCTTTGGGAGAGATAAGAAATGTGGAAACGAATCGGTGTCTAGATAACATGGCTAGAAAAGAGAATGAAAAAGTTGGAATTTTTAACTGTCACGGTATGGGAGGTAATCAGGTTTTCTCTTACACTGCCAACAAAGAAATTAGAACAGATGACCTTTGCTTGGATGTCTCCAAACTTAATGGCCCAGTCACAATACTCAAATGCCACCACTTAAAAGGCAACCAGCTTTGGGAGTATGACCCGGTGAGGTTAAAGCGTCTGCCTCCAGTGCGGGAGACCCGGGTTCGATCCCTGGGTCAGGAAGATCCCCTGGAGAAGGAAACGGTAACCCACTCCAGTATTCTTGCCTGGAGAATCCCATGGACGGAGAAGCCTGAAACTGACCCTGCAGCATGTGAACAGCAACCAGTGCCTGGATAAATCCACCGATGAGGACAGCCAGCTGCCCATCATCAGAGACTGCAGCGGGGCCCGCTCCCAGCAGTGGCTGCTGCGAAACGTCACCCTTCCAGAAATACTCTGAGCCCAGATTGACACGACACAGGAAAACGTGAGGACTGACTGGGGTACCTCAGCATACATTCTTGCCACATCCTTGAGTAGCAAAAAAAGGAAAAGTGCTTTCTTTCTGCAGGATGTAAGATTTATCAGCCATGAAAACTGTATAGACTGCCCTCGCTTCCACTAGCTGTGAACCAGCCTTCCTGTCCCAGGACGTGCAACTACGTAGTAGCGAGACTGTGCACACTGATGTTTACAAGATTGAGAGAGTCGTTCATCAAGAACCATCGTAAAGAATACTCAGACTGAAACAATCTACGAAACGTGCTTTCCAGAGAGCTGCACCTTTCATGGTTTGCCTGCACATCAGTGATTTCCACTGAATGTGCTGTCATAATGAAGAGATGTCTAAGATTTTTTTTTTCTGATTAGAACTGGTAGCCAGTATATTAAATACTGATATAAAAATAAATGAAAAAGAACTGGAAACAGATTCAGAATCATGAAAACATTTTTACAACAATTTAAAAAATAAACTATATTAAACTGGGTTTAAAGGAACTTAAGGGCTTCCCTGGTGGCTCAGAGGTTAGCGCGTCTGCCTCTAATGCGGGAGGCCCGGGTTCGATCCCTGGGTCAGGAAGATCCCCTGGAGAAGGAAATGGTAACCCACTCCAGTATTCTTGCCTGGAGAATCCCATAGACGGAGATGCCTGGTAGGCTACAGTCCACAGGGTCGCAAAGAGTCGGACACGACTGAGTGACTGAACGGACGGACGAAACGGACTCACTAAGAGATACAATTCTAATAAAATTTTGTATTTTTCTTGCTAAAGACTTATATTTATGTTGTGATCTATTGTGTATTAATAATAATTGCAACAATATAAAGACTCATATTTTTAACACATAGAAAAACTTAAATGTTCACAAGGAATTTAAAAACTTAATTCCTACTCATGTACATAGTTTTGTAGCAACAAAATATGACACAATGATGAATAAGAGTTGCTTGCATAAGAATATACTTAGAATAAAATTCAATGAAGTCACTGAAATTAGAACCTTAGTTCCAGGGGACAAAATGTCATGCAAATGTCCAACTGCTAAAGGAAAGCTTTACAAGTATTTTATAAATCATGGTGGTGACTACTAAAGTACTATAATATTTAGATTCCACTGGGTACATATATAAAAAATAAAGAGTTTTATTGTAAAATCTCAACACTAAAATAAGAAATGATATGGTGGCTCAGCTGGTAAAGAATCCGCCTGCAGTGAGGGAGACCTGGGTTTGATCCCTGGGTTGGGATGAACCCCTGGAGGAGGGCATGGCGACCCACTCTAGTATTCTTGCCTGGAGAATCCCCAAGGACAGAGAAGCCTGGAGGGTTACCATCCATGGGGTTGCAAAGAGTCGGATACAACTGAGCGACTAAGCACAGCATAGCATACTTTGCAACTGTTTAGACTTAACAAAGAACATTTTTTGAATGTCAACTTAAAAGTGCATAAAGGTACACTTTTTAAAACATTATTTTAGGGAGGACTTGTGTGAAAGAGTTTGAAGACCATTATTGCAGCGACTATCTGGAGAGAGAGACACAGTGTAGGCTGAAAAAAATCTGTGAGCCAAAGGGGGCGATAAGGACAGACAGGCATGACAGAATATTCCAAATATCCAAAGGGAATCACAGAGGATGATTCCTGAGTGAGAGGCAGCTTAGCTTCTCTGGAGAAAGGAGTAGAGAGAGGAAGTATGGAATGAAGGCCTAGAGAATTCTGAGCATTGAGGTAGAATGTCTGGATTTCGTTCTACAGACATTATGAAGCCATTCAAGGCTTTGGACTTGGGAAAGGAAAGCCTGTAGCATTATTGAACAGATACAAAATAGGAAGCACACCGTTAGAACCTTTAGAAAGACAACACACAGTTGGGTCTTCATAATAAGAAAGATGGAAAAGTACGGTTCCATTTTACAATTGTTTGTGGTCCAAAGTAACCTTGGGAGGGTGTGTGTGTGTGTGTGTGTGTGTATTGAGGGGCAGAGGCAGAGCCATGAAGATGTGGGTTTTTCTGCTCAGACTGCACAAGATACTGACAGCTGAAAGGGCCCACTAGGGTCCAGGGTAAGTCTCATGGACAATGAGACCCATACCTGCACTTGGTAGAACCCCACTCTGTTATCACCACCTTGAAATTCCGAATAATTTTTTCACAAGGTATGCCACATTTTCATGTCTCACTGGGCCTCACAAATTATGGAGCCAGTCCTGGAAGTTGATGCCCTGATAATAGGGTCCCCACCCCCCATCCTGTTCCATCATCTCCCTATAACCACCAGACCTGATGATGAGCATATGTCCCACCAGTTTTTTCACTGGGCAGAGCCTTACATAGATTTAGGAGATCAGGAAAGGGCTCAGGGCTGGGGAAGATACGAGAGAAGACTCATAGCAACCACCCTGGGTCATGACCCCTCTGCCCTCTCTGCAGGATCACTGCCCGCAGCTGTCCAGATGGCCGTGTACACCTTCAGGGGAGCCATTCACTCAGCAGATATCACAGCTTTGTAGCGTATTAGTACTCAGTTCAGTCATTCAGTCACGTCCGACTCTTTGAGACCCCATGGACTGCAGCACGCCAGGCTTCCCTGTCCATCATCAACTCCTGGAGCTAGCTCAAACTCATGTCCAAGTTGGTGATGCTATCCAACCATTTTATCCTCTGTCTTCCCCTTTTCCTCCTACCTTCAATCTTTCCCAGCATCAGGGCCTTTTCAAATGAGTCAGCTCTTCGCATCAGGTGGTCAAAGTATTGGAGTTTCAGCTTCAACATCAGTCTTTCCAATGAATATTCAGGACTGATTTCCTTTAGGATGGACTGGTTGGATCTCCTTGCAGTCCAAGGGACTCTCAAGAGTCTTCTCCAACACAATTCAAAAGCATCAATTCTTCGACAGTCAGCTTTCTTCATAGTCTAACTCTCACATCCATACATGACTACTGGAAAAAGCATAGCCTTGACTAGATGGACCTTTGTTGGCAAAATAATGTCTCTGTTTTTTAATATGCTATCTAGGTCAGTCATAGCTTTTCTTCCAAGGAGCAAGTGTCTTTTAATTTCATGATTGCAGTACTTTCCTTCCGCAAATGCCAGGAGAGAGTTCTGAGGAAGCAGTGGCTTTCTTTAATTCATATGAGATCATTATACAGAAAATGTGTTTAAGCAGGAGGGAGCTTTCTGCTTTCCCCTCACTTAATGAGTGCCTCCCATGGTAAGACAGTGAGGCTCACTGATACCCCCAAAAGAAAAAAGAATCTGCTTTTTTCTTTCTTCCTCTTCCTTCCTAATTTCCTTGAATGTACACAGAATAAGAAATATTTTTTTAACAGTTGTACTTTTGTCTATATCACCTTATAGAAAGGTACACTAGGACCAGGGAGGGGATGTCTTTATGTTCCAATTAATAATACATTTTCCCTTTATTTAAGAATTAACTGGACTATGCGAACGGGTTCAAGACAGATGAACCGGTCCTCAAAATAGCTCACTGGTATACTATAATGAGGCTTCCCATGTGTCTCAGTGGTAAAGAATCCACCTGCCAAGCAAGAGACACAGGTTTGATCTCTGGGTCAGAAGATCTCCCATAGAAAGAAATGGCAACCCACTTCTGTATTCTTGCCTGGGAAATCCTTACAGACAGAGGAGCCTGGAGGGCTATAGTCCACAGGATTGCAAGAGTCAGACACAACTTAGCAACTAAACAACAACAATCCTATAATGAACAAGGGCTTTTATGAAATGAACATACAGACACATGAACACGCACACACACATGCTTGAAAAAAAAAACAGGTCAAGTGGAGAGGAAAAGTAAAACTCTTATATGTAATTCAATTTTTTTCTTATCACGAACTATTCTTTATGGGTTTTAAAACCACCAAGGGCTTAAATTTTCAGTAAATAAAGGTAGGCAGTTTAGCTCTAAAACTTAATTAAAAACCAACAGAAGTGACTTCTTAGCTAACATGTATGGTGAAAGAAGCCACCGAACCCACACTCCTATCATCTTAATCTGAGCCCAGTCACATCTCCGACTCAGGATGGCTCTGACCCTGGAGCAGGCAGATCCATCTCTGAGGGTGTTGAATCAAGGAGGCAGGAGATTTCATGCACAAACAATTACCTTCTGAGAGTCAGAGCCAAATAGCTGGGAAATGTGAGAGCCCCAACCTTGGACAACACAAATGCTGAATTAGGTTGTCACTCAGGGGCTGGCTGTTTGTCACCAAAGTGCAGTTCACTCCCTACAAAGCAAAACAACTGAATGTGAACAATCCTATCTAAGCCCTAGATATTTAATAAAATAATTTTCTTAGAAATAGTAAGACACATTTGGGTCAAGATAAAATCAAACTTATGGTTACCAGGAGGGAAGTAGGGGGAGGGATAAATTGGGAGATTAGAATTGACATATACACACTGCTATATGTAAAATAGATAACTATTATTAATAACAACCTTTTGTATAGCACAGGGAACTCTACTCAACACTCAGTAATGACCTATGTGAGAAAAGAATCAAGAATGGATATACGTATATGTATGACTGATTCTTTCTGCTGTACACCTAAAACAGAACTCTGTAAATCAACTATACTCCAATAAAAAATTAATCTAAAAAACATAAAATCGGGTGAAGAGACATCCTATTTTTTGAATTAAAATAACAAAAAATTTAAAATACCAAAAAAACTGAAGTCCTACAAAATGTCAAAATTAAGAACAAACAAAAAGGACTATCTTCTAATAGAATCAGGGAAGAAGGAAGACAGACAATCAGCCATGTCATTAGAAATGATTTCCATTAGTCATAACACTGATGGTGCCAGCCTGAGCAGAAATGCATCCCACAACATTTGCCCTCTGAAGCAGAGGAGGGAAGGACCTGGCTCCACCCAGGAACCCTGGATTCAAATACCAAGTACATCAGCAGCCCAGCCGGTCTTTCCTAATGGAGGTGCCTTTCTGTGTGTGATCAAGTTGAGGATTCTGTTAGGAAACATGGTGGAAGGTAACACAGCACACCCTGGACTGTGCAACTTTCTCACATAAAGCACAGAACACAGCCATGCTGTCTTGGAAGACCCAAGTTAACTGCCCCCCTTATAAGCCTGTAACCCCAGTAATAATCACCATATCATTAACGATTCTTTTTCTTTCAAGATATGTAGAATTAGTAACAAGTGACAGTTACCTATAGTTTTCGAGTCAGTTTTACCATCTAGGTGTCCCTCTGTCTAGAAAACAAATTATACCTGTTGCAGCAGCAATGGGAATACAGTGATTTACAAATTCCTGTGGGGAAAAACCTCTCGCTCATCAAACAACAGGCTTGCCTCCTCTTTCAGTGTCTCCTTCAGACCAAACTTTCTCAGAACCTGCCTCACGGGAGCTGGCAGAGGACTTAACGTTAGCTGCCGCAGCTCACCTTTTTGGCTCATGCAAAGTAATAATAGGTTAAAACACAACCTCTGCTCCTGTTGAGGCATTTGCCTGGCCGTATGAAGATCCCCTGGAGAAGGAAATGGTAACCCACTCCAGTATTCTTGCCTGGAGAATCCCATGGATGGAGAAGCCTGGTAGGCTACAGTCCACGGGGTCGCAAAGAGTCGGACACGACTGAGTGACTGAACAGAACAGATCCACAGAGCTGGGTTGCCACGAGGAATTAAAAAGAGGGGAGCTAATCAAGGAAAGACATCAGCTCTGAAATTTGGTGTTTGTGTGGAAACAAGGGAGAGACGGGGAGGTGGGCACACACATGGGGATCATTAGTGTTTCATATACTGCTTCTGATCGGAGAATGACGGAGTACCCCAAATTCTTAGACAGAAAATCTCATGTTAGGTCAGCATTTAACACAAGATTAAATTCCCAGTAAATGCAGAAATTAGACTATATCCTCAACCCAACCTTTCTAGCTTTAGGAACCATGGGTATACAAGCAGAAACAACCCTAATGGAATCTAATTTTTCCATATCTCTAAAGCCTTAAAAATGTTAGTTCTTTTCAAATAACTATCCTACCACCATTCTTCATAAATAGTATGACAGGAAAAAGCCTTATGCATAAATCTATTCAGGCAGGGCTACATACATTATAGAAAACCCGAAACACTCAATAAATCCAAAAAGAAGGACATGATTCACTGAGTTACAAACTCTAAGATCTATTTGCACCATTAAATGAATTAATGGTAGGAAGATGTGTATGTTCTATGTTGTAATACCTAGGGGAAAGTCAAAATACAGAAAAAAATGTAAAATCTTAACAGTTGAGGAAAGATGTCTACTAAAATAAGACTAAAAAAATACAGCACTCCAAAATGTTGCCATTGATTACCACAGGGTGGTGGTATCAAGGATGATTTTCACTGCTTTTTTATACTTCTCTGTATTTTCCAGTTTCTTAAAATGAATAATGTACAATCAGGAGAATTAGTTGAAGAACTTCTTTAAAAAGAATCTTCAGTAATGTTCCATTTGTTAAAGCAGCAGCAATTTTAGGCTAACCCATCAAAAATGCATTTTTCACATTGTATTTTCCCATCAGTCCTCCTATTTTACTGCATTATGTGAGTCTGCTGTATCTTTTGAGCCTATTCAACTCAGCTAAAGAGACGAGAAAAGCAGATAAAATGATGACATGCACAAGCAGTATAAGGCATAGAAAGTGACTTAGCAAGTGGCTTGTGAGCCACTGGATAGACTCAGTGCAGGTTAAGTACAGATGATGATTAAGCAAGTGGCCTGCGAGGTGCGGACAAAAATCATAGTGTGTGCTATATACTAACAGTAAGTTAGAAACCCATAATGCTAAAAATACATAGAAAATGGAATATATTGTTCCATTATTGTTCAAGTTCATTCGGGATTTTCTGTAAGACCTTATGGAAAAACCCAGATGAACTTTTTGACACAAATGTAAATGTTAGTCAGAGCTACGAATGGATGGACAGACGGAGTCAAGAGCTGACAGCTAGCTCACCCCTGACATCAATCACCCATTTCCCACCTCCTCCCCCTGCTCCATCTTGCCTGGTAGGTACTTGCATGGGGGTCCTACTCAGCATGTACAAAGAAAGGGAAATGTTTTCTTCCAGTCTGGTCTCAAGGAGAATAGGAGACTGGGATCGACATATGTACACTACTGATATATGTGGAAGTGGTCAAACAGGAGACGGCAAGAGTGAACATAGACATTCTAGGAATCAGTGAACTAAAATGGACTGGAATGGGTGAAGTTAACTCAGATGACCATTATATCTACTACTGTGGGCAGGAATCACTTAGAAGAAATGGAGTAGCCATCATGGTCAACAAAAGAGTCCGAAATGCAGTACTTGGATGCAATCTCAAAAACGACAGAATGATCTCTCTTCATTTCCAAGGCAAACCATTCAATACTACAGTAATCCAAGCCTATGCCCCAACCAGTAACGCTGAAGAAGCTGAAGTTGAATGGTTCTATGAAGACCTACAAGACCTTTTAGAACTAACACCAAGAAAAGATGTCCTTTTCATTATAGGGGACTGAAACGCAAAAGTAGGAAGTCAAGAAACACCTGGAGTAACAGGCAAACTTGCCCTTGGAGCACAGAATGAAGCAGGGTAAAGGCTAATAGAGTTTTGCCAAGAGAATGCACTGGTCATAGCAAACACCCTCTTCCAACAACACAAGAGAAGACGCTACACATGGACATCACCAGATGGTCAATGCCAAAATCAGATTGATTACATTCTTTGCAGTCAAAGATGGATAAGCTCTATACAGTTAGCAAAAACAAGACCAGGAGCTGACTGTGTCTCAGATCATGAACTCCTTAGTGCCAAATTCAGACTGAAATTGAAGAAAGTAGGGAAAACCATTAGACCATTCAGATACGACCTAAATCAAATTCCTTATGATTATACAGTGGAAGTGAGAAATAGATTTAAGGGACTAGATCTGATAGATAGAGTGCCTGATGAACTATGGATGGAGGTTCGTGATGTTGAACAGGAGACAGGGACCAAGACCATCCCCATGGAAAAAAAATGCAAAAAAGCAAAATGGCTGTCTGAGGAGGCCTTACAAATAGCTGTGAAAAGAAGAGAAGCGAAAAGCAAAGGAGAAAAGGAAAGATATAAGCATCTGAATGCAGAGTTCCAAAGAATAGCAAGGAGAGATAAGAAAGCCTTCCTCAGCGATCAATGCAAAGAAATAGAGGAAAACAACAGAATAGGAAAGACAAGAGATATTTTCAAGAAAATTAGAGATACCAAGGGAACATTTCATGCAAAGATGGGCTCGATAAAGGACAGAAATGGTATGGACCTAACAGAAGAAGAAGATATTAAGAAGAGGTGGCAAGAATACACAGAAGAACTGTACAAAAAAGATCTTCACGACCAAGATAATCACGATGGCATGATCACTGACCTAGAGCCAGACATCTTGGATGTGAAGTCAAGTGGGCCTTAGAAAGCATCACTACGAACAATGCTAGTGGAGGTGATGGAATTCCAGTTCAGCTCTTTCAAATCCTGAAAGATGATGCTGTGAAAGTGCTGCACTCAACATGCCAGCACATTTGGAAAACTCAGCAGTGGCCACAGGACTGGAAAAGGTCAGTCTTCATTCCAATCCCAAAGAAAGGCAATGCCAAAGAATGCTCAGACTACCGCACAATTGCACTCATCTCACACGCTAGTAAAGTCATGCTCAAAATTCTCCAAGCCGGGCTTCAGCAATATGTGAACGGTGAACTCCCAGATGTTCAAGCAGGTTTTAGAAAAGGCAGAGGCACCAGAGATCAAATTGCCAACATCCGTTGGATCATGGAGAAGGCAAGAGAGTTCCAGAAAAACATCTATTTCTGCTTCATTGACTATGCCAAAGCCTTTGACTGTGTGGATCACAAGAAACTGGGGAAAATTCTGAAAGAGATGGGAATCCCAGACCACCTGACCTGCCTCTTGAGAAACCTGTATGCAGGTCAGGAAGCAACAGAACTGTACATGGAACAACAGACTGGTTCCAAATAGGAAAAGGAGTATGTCAAGGTTGTATATTGTCACCCTGCTTATTTAACTTCTATGCAGAGTACATCATGAGGAACGCTGGGCTGGAAGAAGCACAAGCTGGAATCAAGATTGCTGGGAGAAATATCAATCACCTCAGATATGCAGATGACACCACCCTTATGGCAGACAGTGAAGAGGAACTCAAAAGCCTCTTGATGAAAGTGAAAGAGGAGAGTGAAAAGTTGGGTTTGAAGCTCAACATTCAGAAAATGAAGATCATGGCATCTGGTCCCATCACTTCATGGGAAATAGGTGGGGAAACAGTGGAACAGTGTCCAACTTTATTTTTTTGGGCTCCAAAATCACTGTGGATGCTGATTGCAGCCATGAAATTAAAAGACGCTTACTCCTTGGAAGGAAAGTTATGACCAACCTAGATAGTATATTAAAAAGCAGAGACAATACTTTGCCAACCAAGGTCCATCTAGTCAAGGCTATGGTTTTTCCAGTGGTCATGTATGGATGTGAGAGTTGGACTGTGAAGAAAGCTGATCGCTGAAGAATTGATGCTTTTGAACTGTGGTGCTGGAGAAGACTCTTGAGAGTCCCTTGGACTGCAAGGAGATCCAACCAGTCCATTCTAAAGGAGATCAATCCTGGGTGTTCATTGGAAGGACTGATGCTAAAGCTGAAACTGCAATACTTTGGCCACCTCATGCGACGAGTTGACTCACTGGAAAAGACTCTGATGCTGGGAGGGATTGCAGGTGGGAGGAGAAGGGGACAACAGAGAATGAGATGGCTGGATGGTATCACCGACTCGATGGCCGTGAGTTTGAGTGAACTCTGGGAGTTGGTGATGGACAGGGAGGCCTGGTGTGCTGTGATTCATGGGGTCACAAAGAGTCGGACATGACTGAGCAACTGAACTGAACTGATAAAACAGATAATTAATAAGAACATGCTGTACGGCTCAGACGACTCTACTCAGAGCTCCATGGTGACCTAAATGGGAAGAAAGTCCCAAAAAAGAGGGGATATAATATATCTGATTCACTTCGCTATACAGTAGAAACTAACACAACATTGTAAAGCAACAAAATTCCAATAAAAATTTAAAAAATAAAGAATAATACTTGAGACAGGCTCTAGTTTGAGATTTAATGTTAATTCATCCAGAGAACCTATCAGCAGTCAAGGGCCAAGACTGGACCTAGATCAAGAATAAATAAATAGTTTGTGTAGAATACTCCTTTACAAACTTAAAGGAATTAAACAAGGTAGAGCAGAGTTTAAAATATGGAGGGCAAGCATTGTGGGAAAAGGATGTGTGTACAGATGGGTTTATTTGTAAACCATGAGACTGCCCCAGTTGGGATGGCTGTTAGAGGGGCCATTTCTCAATTTATTCTACAGCTGCAAGCTCTCTGGTCCTTGGACAGACTCTAGAAGATGAGGACCCGAAATTATTCTTGTTGTAAATACATCACTGACCAACTGGATACTTCATGAAAAATAATTCTCAACCCATGACTCCCCCACACTAATATATTTCATTGTCATTATTCTTTTGAAAATCACTCAAGCTTATCAGGATTTAATCATACCATGAAGAAATTCTCCCTCCCCTTTCCCACTATGACTATAAAATACATTTCCTCACCGGTGACCATGGTTGAGTGAAGGCAATATCAGAATGAAGAGGATTATTTACTTTGAATCCACTTAGCTCAGCTGCTTCTCTCCCCAGAATAATTCTGAAGTGTTGAATATCTACCACAGTTAATAATCTTCCCTGCATTAGAAAACAAAGCAATACACAAAAAACTCCAAGGTTCAAGATATGCTGCAGGTCTGCTGTCATATTCTATATAAAAGGTATCATGGAAACTTAGCAATGAGGCAGCCTTGGCTGGAATTTTCAGATGCATCTGCTTGGAGCCCGGTTAATTGCGAAAAGTGTTAGTGACTTTCACTGGTAAATAAAAATGGAATATTGCCTGCCATATCAGTAAACAAAGGATGTCACAATCATCAGCAGTTGCAGCACTCCAACAGGAGCTGATGAGCCCTGAAGGAACTCACAAAGGAAAAGAATACCTGCCATGGAGCAGCTTTAGACAGCTGCCATTCCCCAAGGTGAGCCCTGAGGAAACTCAGGATATGAAAAAAAAGGATACTGGCCCCTGATATTAGCTGAGGTGCAAATGCATATCAAAGGAATGATTTCAGTGAGTCAAGACTCTACTATCTTCCCAAATATAGAAAACTGCTAATTTTCTTAACTTGGGATATATGGTTTTCTTTAATTAACAATAATTTTTTGACATTCAGACTACCTGCCCATTGTTGCAAAACTTTTATATAATCTGGTTCCCCACCTTGCCTCCTTGGAATTCTTTCAAGGTTTCTTGAGATGCTGCCTCCAGGGTCTAAAGTCCTAAAAATTCCTGTAATATGGAACTAGCCTTGTAAAATCACACACTCCATGTAATATGGAACTAGCCTTCTTCTCCAATATAACTGTCAGTGGAAAAAGTGCTTTGAGTAGGGAATTACTTAAAAACAATAAGAAAAACACCAGAAACTTTCATTTCTGACCGCAAATATCTCCTTTTTCATAATTGGGTCAAGGTCTTTTCTTTGACTATTTCTCCAGAGTGGGGTTCACACAACCTTTGTGACACAGGTTGCAACTCTGAGCAACTCTGTTGCAACTCTCATGCAACTTCTGAGGGGGACAAAGTAAAGGAAAAAAGTAGGTAATTAAATAGTTAATCCCACCAGGGAACTGTAAGAAAAAATATGGAAGACCTCTGTAAGTTAATGATCACTTTAGAAAACAGGTTCGCTTAACCACAAAACCAAGCAGGCTTGCTTAGCGACAAGCCATGCAGCACGAGAATGAGTTATGCCCCAAAACAATAAAGCACTGGTGGCATGAGACCCACATCCTGTCCAGGAAGCTTAGGAAGTTAATGACCCTTAGAACACACTCTCTGCACACATAAAAAACAATAATTTATGGAAAGGTGACATTTCAAACTGAAAGAACCTCATTGTACTGAAACCTGAAATAATTTTTCCATAGTGCCAAATGACATTTCAGCTTGACCATGGAGGGACAAGAAAACTCCCCTGCCAACACAGAAGAAGAGGTGATGATGGAAGCAGGAAGTCTACTCAGAAGTGAGGAAGAAAGTGGTCTTCTCCCCTCCCCACTTTTCCTTTGATTATAAAACTATAGTCCACTAAGTTCTTGGTGCAGCACTCTCTCGCTGGCCCTCTTGTAAGCCTCACAAGCATCCTATTCTAGTAAGTCGCTTCTTATCTATCAATTTGTCTCTTGCTGAATTCTTTCTATGCTGAGACATAAAGGATTGGTGCTCTTCTGAGCTCCCCAAAACACAGCCTAATGGTTTCACTTCCATGCATGCTCCCACGTCCAGCTTCCTTAAAGTGGAGCAAAATTGTAGAAAACGTCAAGCACAAGCAGAGCAACCTGAAAACCACATTCTTCTGGATTTTAATGAAGTTCCAATTAGCTTTTGTAACTGTCTCAGAATTTTCTTTTAACACGGTCATCTGTGGACTAGCAGTATCACCGTCAACTGGGAGCTAGTTGGAAATGCAAAGTTTCAGGCCCCACCCAGACCTGCAGAATCAGATCTGCCTTCTAACACCATCTCTGGGTGATTTGTATGTATATTAAAATCTGATTAGCACTGATGTAGCCTTTACATATGTCAGTAGCAGTTTTTAAAGAGATCTATCCATGCTTCTTTCTGCCCTCATATTTTATAATATTATGCACTATTTAACTGAATCATGTAATTATAACAAATAAGTACAACTGGCATAAACAAGTTTGGGAGAATATACAACTGACTCTTTAGAAGTATTTAACTCACGCAGTGGGAGGGTACATGAGTGGTGTGGTTAGCTGAGGGCTCATCACACTGTGGGCACCATTTCGGATGTTTGACAGAGGAGACAGTTTTTATTAATTCAGAGAGTAGTTTAAAAGGTAGACAGTTTAAAACCACCTGTACTGGGACTTTCCAATGGTTCAGTGGTTAAGACTTCACTCTTCCAACACAGAAGGCGCAGGTTCCATCCCTGGTTAGGGAACTAAGATCCTACATGCCACGTAGTGTGGCCAATAAAAATAAATAAATAAAAGCACCAGTTTTGTTGTTCAGTTGCTAAGTCGTGTCTGACTCTTTGCGATCCCCATGAAGTGCAGCACGCCAGACTTCCCTGTTCTTCACTATCTCCCAGAGTTTGCTCAAATTCATGTCTATTGAGTTGGTAACGCTACCTGTCTCCTCCTCTGCCACCCCCTTCTCCTTTTGCCAGTACTGCCAGCACCCACCGATACTGCCATTGTAATTACTATTCACTAATGAATTTTTGCAAGTTGTTTTTAACCCTGATGACACCATAGGAGGGTGTTCAATGTAGACATTGTGCCTTTGCCAAGCATCTCCAATTCTCCAGCTTCCAGACACCTACCAAGATGGCTCTGTCTGGTCCACCTGTGGCTGGGGGCAGGTGGCTCCTAGGGTCAATGATTGTAAGGACTAACACATGTCACTTCCAGCAAGAGCATGTAATGTTTAGTGTGAGACCCTCCACAGAACTCTCTTTCCCTTTGGTCAAGAGACCAGTAGCATCAAAGGGACTCACCGAGCAAGGAGACACCACTGACATTCTGAGATTCTGGGGTTTACTGCAGCAGAACATAGTCCATTCTGACCAAGACAGTATTCTTTCCCTGAGTGTATAGTTACCTGGAATTTGGTGACTGGGATGGTTAACTATGTGTCAATTTGATTGGGCTAAGGGATGCCCATATCACTGGTAAAGCATTGTTTCTGGGTGGTGTCTGTAAAGGTGTTTCTGGAGGAGACCAGCATTTGAATCAGCAGACTGAATAAGGATATCTGCCCACACCAAAGGGGTTGGGTATAAGGCAACCCTTGGGTCTCTGTATAGAACAAAAAGGCAGAGAAGGGTGAATTCTTGCTCTCTCTGTGAGTTGACTTTCATCTTCTCTTGCCCTCACACATTGGAGCTCCTTGTTCTCAGGCCCTCAGATTTGGGCTGAATCACACCACTGGCTTTCAGATGGCAGATTGTATAACAGAAGTTCTCAGCCTCCCTAACTGTGTGAGCCAAATCCTATAATAAATCTCCCCTTACATCTATCTATATATAGCCTATTGGTTCTGTCTCTCTGGAGAACCTTGACTGCATTACAGAATTTAGACAATAAAAGGTGTGAAACATGACAAATAATAAAACTTCAATGATTCAAATAAGTGTTTGACAAAGAGAGAATCTTTATTGCCTACAAATGTTTAAATCTGTGACTCTCTGCAGTTAAATAGGATGAAATGGAGGGTGGTGGTATTGGGAGAATCTGTTTAATTCTCTTTATTAAATCCACTAAGGAGATTCTAAAGCCAGACACAGAGACAGAAAAGAAGAAATATTTCAATTACTACAGTTTATAGCGTGGACTACGTTCTCCACGCTTACTGCCTATGATTACAAAAAACAACCTCATAGTAAAAATAAAAGGTAGTTAAATCCTTTATTAAGGAAATGTGAAATCTAAAAATGTGCTAAACAAAAAAGTGACTGCGAAGTTAAAGGCACAAAGAACCCAATAAAGAGAATAATAGAAATGATGAATATATATATAAGGTAAAAAAATTTAAGACTTTAAATTTTATGTTATTGTAATTGAGCAGGACCCTGTGGGTACCTCTGTCAAGTTCACAATTAATCTCCTTTTATCTAAACCTTTATTCCTTTTCTTGTTAAAAAGTTGTTCTCCAAGAGGAGCCTCAAAGAAAGTTGTTGCCAAGGAGGGTTCCGTGGGGTCTTGAATTGGGAGGCAAGTCTTCCCCCATACCCTCTGAAGCTTCCTCTCTGAAATACTTTGTTGTTGTTCAGTTGTTCAGTCATGTCTGACTCATGGACTGCAGCACGCCAGGCTTCTGTGTCCTTTACCATCTCCCAGAGCTTGCTCAAACTCATGTCCATTGAGTCGGTGATGCCATCCAACCATCTCTTTCTCTGTCGTCCCCTTCTCCTTCTGCCTTCAGTCTTTCCCAGCATCAGGGTTTTTTCCAATGAGTCAGCTCTTCACATCAGGTGGCCAAAACTACTGGAGCTTCCCCATCAGCCCTTCCAATGAATATTCAGGATTGATTTCCTTTAGAATTGACTGGTTTGATATCCTTGCTGTCCAACAGACTTTCAAGAGTTTTCTCGAACACCACAGTTCAAAAGCATCAATTCTTTGGGGTTCAGCCTTCTTTAGGGTTCAACTCTCACATCCATACATGACTAGAAAAACCATAGCTTTGACTAGACCTACCTTTGTTGGCAAAGTAATATCTCTGCTTTTTAATATGCTGTCTAGGTTTATCATAGCTTTTCTTCCAAGGAGCAAGTATCTTCTAATTTCATGGTTGCCATCACCATCTGCAGTGATTTTGGAGCCCAAGAAAATAAAATCTCTCACTGTTTCCATTGTTTCACCATCTATTTGCCACTGAAGTACCTAGATAATAATGTACATTTCCTGAGTTGTTTTGTAGAGGTAAAAAACCTCCCCTCTCCAACAAATAGAAGATATTAATTACTTGATGGCCAGGAGTACATAGCCCCAGGCCTCCTGGAGCCCAAGGACTGATAATGTTAACCTCTGTGACACCACCCGGTACCTCACCACCAGCCAACCCAGGAGAACTGCACTGCCACATGGCTCACAGTTGTGGGTTTTATGGTAATGTGATTAGTTTCCAGGTTGTCTTTAGTCAATCATTCTGATCAGAGTCCTTCCTGGTGGCACATGCACTGCTCAGCCAAGATGGACGCCAGTGAGGATTCTGGGAGGCGGTAGGACATGTGGCATCTCCTTTTGACCTTTCCTGAACTCTTCTGGTTGGTGGTGGTTTATTAGTTCTGTGCTCCTTACTGGCACCTTCCGTCATAAAATAACTCAGGCAAACAGTTACTATGGTGCCTGGCCAAGGTGGGCGGTTTCAGTCAGTGTGCTTCCCCTATCTTTCCTATAAAGTGTGTGGCAGAATGCTAAAACAGCAGCAGGTGGAATCTTCATTTAGTTTATAGACAAGACATGGCTATTTTGTGTCTTTGCCTGCTCCCTCAGTCATGTCTGACTCTTTGCAACCCTATGGACTGTAGCCCACCAGGCTCCTTTGTCCAAGGGATTCTCCAGGCAAGAATACTGGAGTGGGTTGCCATTTCCTCCTCTAGGGAATCTTTACCACCCAAGGATATGGCCAAATTCAGTTAAAGACTTCTTTTGTCCTAACATATCACTCTTTAGTGTGGCTGTGTATGATAGGGACAAAGTAGGTGATTAAATAGTTAATCCAGCTAGGTGACTGTAAGTAGAAAAAATATGAAAGACCCCAGTAAGATAATGATTATTCAAGAGAGCAGGTTTGCTTAACCACAAAAACCAAGCAGGCTCGCTTAGCAACAAAACCATACAGCAGAAACACGAGACATGCCCCCAAACAATAAAACAATGGTGGCATGAGACACACATCCTGCCCAGTGAGCTCAGCAAGTTAATGATCCTGAGGACATGCTTTCTGCACACATAAAAAACAATAATCTGTGGACCCAGCTTGACAATGAAGGGAGAAAACTCCCGTGCTCAACCTGGAGGAGGAGCTGATGATGAAAACATGACGTCTACTCAAGAAAGTCAAAGAAGTTCTCCTCCCCCTCCCCATTTTTCCTTTGATTATAAAACTGTAGCCCAGTAAGTTTTCAGGGCACAGCGGCCCCTTGCCCACCCACTTGTAGATCTCACAAGTGTCCTATTCTAACAAATCACTTCTTATCACTTTGCCTCTTGCTGAATTCTTTTCTGTGCTGAGACATAAAGGACTATAGTACTGGAGCTCTTTGGAACCCCCAAAACAACACCCAACTGTTTCAGTTGTGGGGAAACCATAGCTCCCACTCACCTCGAAATGTCTAAATAATGCCATAATTATCAAAAACCTGAGAACTGTCATAAGAACATATTTGGTTAAATTGGGTCAGTTTGCAACAGTTAAAACATAAAATAGTTCTAAGTTTCAAATCAAGAAAGTAGGCTAACAGAGATAAACAAGGAAAGCATAGGAAGTTAAAAATAAATCCAATTATTAAAAGATTATAATAGTTAAAAGAGAAAAAGCAAAGTACAAATGAAAACTCTGAATTCAATCATAAAATCAACAAATGTTTCAGATAAACAACATCAATGAATAATATTAGTGACAAAAGTCACAAACAAGTCTTTAGGATGAATAAAAGATAACAGTGTTGAGAAATGAAATATTTCCTGCCATATCAGTAAAGAAGAATGTCACAATCATCAGTAACTGCAGCCCTCCAAAGTTGTTGAGATCTGATGGGAACTCAGGAAGCAAAAGAATACCTGCTGTACAGCAACTGTCAGACTACAGCCACTCCCTACAGTGAGCCCTGGGAAAACTCAGGGTGTGAAAACTCAGGATACTGACCCTAGATAGCTGAGGTGTGTATATCAAAGGAATGATTTCAGTGAGCCAAGACTCTTGCAATTTCCCATACTTAGAAAAGTGCCAAATTCCTTAATTTTGGATATCTGGTTTTCTTCAAAAAAAATTATCTTTTCATATTGTGACTACCTACCCTTTGTTGCAAAACTTGTATATAACCTGCCCCCTACCCCTCACCACCTCAGAACAGTTCTCTCAGGGTTACCTGAGATGCCGCCCCCCAGGTTTAAGTCCTAAAAATTCCCGCTGAATAAAACACAACCCCCAACTTTTAGGTTGTGAATATTTTTTTAAGTCCATAATGTCTATAAAAACAACAACAACAACAACAACAAAAAACCCACAAGGAACTAAAAGCAAAACACAACGAGCTATTAAAAAGTAAATAAAAATTGTAAAGTTTGAAAGCATAAATTAGAACAACAAAATGAACTGAAGTTATCTAAAGCTATGGTATGTGGCATTTGGAAGTATGTTCATAAATTCTTTCATGCTCCCTTCACAAGGTATAGCTTAATTTCTCTCTTTGAGTGGGCTGAACATTGTGACTCACTTCAAATGAACAGAATGAAGCTGAAGTGATGGTGTGTGACTTCAGAACTGGTCATGGAAATATTCAGAGCCTCCTGCCTTGTTTATCTGGGATCTCTGGCTCTGGCAGAAGCAGCGGCCATACTGTGAGGATACCCAAGCAGCCCTATAGAAAGGTCTGCACAACAAGGGAAGCAGCTCTGTGATGAGTCATCTCAGAAGCAGCTCTTCTGGGACCAGCCAGGGCTTCAGATACTGCAGCCTTGACCTGACATCTCTACTGCAACCTCATGAGAAACTGAGCCAGAACCTCTCATCTAAGCCTCTCTCAGACATCTGACTCTCAGAAACTGGATGAGAAGATAAGTATTTATTTTAAGTTACTAAATTTTAGGTTATATGTAAAAGAGAAATACATAATGAATACAAACTGTTAGACCTATTTTTAAAATAAGCAAATACATCATCTATAGACATTAGAGGAGAAGGCTATGGCACCCCACTCCAGTATTCTTGACTGGAAAATCCCATGGACGGAGGAGCCTGGTAGACTGCAATCCATGAGGTCGTTAAGAGTTGGACACGACTGAGCGACTTCACTTTCACTTTTCACTTTCATGCATTGGAGAAGGAAATGGCAACCCACTCCAGTGTTCTTGCCTGGAGAATCCCAGGGACGGGGGAGCCTGGTAGGAGGGCGTCTATGGGGTTGCACAGAGTCGGACACGACTGAAGTGACTTAGCAGCAGCAGCAGCAGCATAGACATTAGAAAGTAGTCAAACAAGGTATGTTCTAATTCTAACAGGACCCTCTCATTCAAGACAGAGTGGATCTCAAAATGTGAAATTCCCAGAGGAGCTCTCTGAGGGTGATCTTACTCTTGACCTTTGTGCAGAGAAGCCCTGGCAACTGTCCCTTATCCAGGACCTACCAATTAGGGTAGACACATCCTGTTCTGCAAACATGTGAGGACTCAATATAGAACCTAACTCATATGTCATTCTGGCTTACTAGAGCCAACTCACACTGGCTTGTGAGAGAACACTTAAATTTTCTGGAATTCTGCATGTCAGTTGTTAACTAAAACCATGAAATCATTATGAAAAAGTAAATTACATAAAATTAAAATTAAATCAGCTATATAAAAGAAATAGGTAATAAATACTGAATATTCATCACATCCTAATTATTTTACTACTTTATGCTATTAGCTAGTTTGTGTGTACTGAGTCTATATGGTAGAAATTCTGACTAATGGTCCAACACTGTGCACTTCTCCTCAGCTGCTTGTGCAGTGGAATCACACTGGTAGCTGGAAATCAGCCATGACGGGAGAATTTACACCCTGGGAACTGGTAAATGCTACAAACCAGGACTTTGTTTTTTTTCACTTGTCTATTTTTTAGAAAATAATGGTGACGAGATTACTAATGCACATTGAAGTGTGTCATTTCTATACTGGCTACATTTTAATAGCACAAATTCTCCCAGTATTAAAAAAGATTTATCCAATTCACCTTGGAAGAATGAATGAGGGTCTAACATGTATCTTCACTGTTTCACTTTTGTCTTTCTAGTTAAAGTAAATGAAAATATCAAACAATACTCATTCATCTGTCAGTTGTAACCACAGGTTGACTATGGATACAAAAAATTGGCAAAAATAAACATAAACATGCTATGAAAATCAATTGACTTTATAGAACTGACATAAAAGACTGTATATTTCACTGTTTGTAAAATGCGTGCTACACATCCTTTATATCAGTAAAATTTTCAAAAAATGCTTCATTTTTATAAGAACATATTTCATTTGATAAGAAGAGTCAGGTTTTAAACATTTACTAGCATACCACTGACACTAACTCATGCCGACTACAATATGTAAATTATTTTTCTTAATAAAAATCCTGGGTGTTCATTGGAAGGACTGATGCTAAAGCTAAAACTCCAATACTTTGGCCACCTCATGCGACGAGTTGACTCACTGGAAAAGACTCTGATGCTGGGAAAGGTTGGGGGCAGGAGGAGAAGGGGACGACGGAGAATGAGATGGCTGGATGGCATCACCAACTCGATGGACATGAGTTTGAGTGAACTCCGGGAGTTGGTGATGGACAGGGAGGCCTGGCGTGCTGTGATTCATGGGGTTGCGGAGAGTCGGACACGACTGAGCGACTGAACTGAACTGAACTGTGTACAGGGATGACCCAGAGGGAGGATAAAGGGAGGAGGGAGGTGGGAGGGGGGTTCAGGAGGGGGAACTCATGTACAGCCGGGGTGAATTCATGTCAATGTATGGCAAAACCAACCAATATAATATTGTAAAATAATTTGCCTCCAATAAAAAATAAATAAATTTAAAAAAAAAAAGAAAAAAGAAGTTCAGGTACTAATAAAATGTAAAAACTGTTCAATTTGAATACCACACCTAGGCTGTCACACACAAGGAACTTCTATGGAAACAAGGTATAATTCAAGCTAAGGCTGGCATTAATATTGTACTCGGAGCTCTAAGACTGGGAGTAAGACATGATGTTACAATCTCCTTTGCTCTCACTGCAGTAGATTTCAGCTTCACTTCTGATGTCTTACCAATAATACAATTTTATTCAAACTGGAGCCCTTGGGTGGAGCTGTCAGCCACTCTCTCCAGCATCCTAGGATGGCTATTTTCCATTTATTATTTCCCAGGGAAAGAAAGAATCTCTCTTGAATGTCAACAATTTTGATGGTTTCTCACTGCAGGAGAAAAGTGGATGAATTATTCTGGAGAAAATGCTTTCTTTTATCTTGGTGATATTTGTGAAAGGCCGGGCACTTCCAAGAAAGTGGTTGCTATTTTCTGGGGCTTTATCCTCTAGACAATATTATGTTCAGAGTTTCATTAATTTAAGTCAGGTATTATCCTCCAGGAAGAAGATATTTTCAGGAAGAGTTCTGAAAACACCAGCTTTCCAGTTGAGCTTTCCACTTCACTGTGTCCTGTCTAAAGAATGTACAAAGGACCTTTCTAAGACTTTTCTGAGTGGGCCAGGACAAGGCTGGGGCACAGTGGTGCAGCAGTTCAAAGCATGAGCTCCCAATGGCTGTGTGGACCAAGAATGTCGCCTGCCATATCAGTAAACAAAGGATGTTGCAGCCATCAAACCACCAGCCATTGCAGCTGCCCCTGACGGGATTCAGGAAGAGAAAAACAGGATACTGGTCAGGGATAGCTGAGGTGCATATAAGAGGAATGACTTCAAAGAGCCCAGACTCTTGCATCTTCCCATACATAGAAAAGTGCTAAATTCATTAACTTGCCATGTTAGGTTTTTCTTTAATTAATGGTAATCCTTTAATACTTTGACTTTCTGTTTTTCAGTTGCAAAAACTCCCATATATTCTGGCTCCCCCGTTACTTCTTTGGAGCAATCCCATAGTGCTATCTGAGAGGCTGCCTCCTGGGGTTCTCAGAAAGCCTACCAAATAATACCTAATTCTCAGCTTTGAGGTTGTGTTTTTCTTTTTCAGTCAACAGCTGTACAATCTCCAACTGTGGGAACCAGGGCACCTCTTCCTTACCCCTTTAAGCCTTCACATTCTCCCTTTTAAATTTGGTATAAGAGAACCCACATCAAAGGACTACTGTGAGGATTAGATGAGGTAGATATTTAGAGTGACTAGTACACAATAAACACCAAACAGCTATTCAGTAAACAAAAACTATTATATAAAGCAGATGACTGGAAAAAGCTGTCTGGAGGGCAAACTGTAGAATCATTTGATATTTGATCATGTCTTCCGTTATAAAGTCCCTCCTTTAGCAAATTTCTGAGCAACATGATAGACACACTAAATTCCCATCTGTTATGACTGATATTAAAACCAACTTCCACCTAAATGTCCATTGACACAGGAATGTATAAAGAAGATGTGGTACATATACGCAATGGAATATTACTCAGCCACGAAAAAGGATGAAATAATGCCATTTGGAGCAACAGAGATGGACCTAGAGATTGTCATACTGAGTAAAATAAGTCAAAGACAAATACAGTATAATACTGTTTATATGTGGAATCCAAAAAAATGGTTGAAATAAACTTACTTACAAAACAGAAATAGAGTTACAGATATAGGAAGCAGTCTTATGGTTACCAAGGGGAAAAGGTATAAATTGGGAGATTAGGATTGACACATACATACTACTATATATAAACTAGATAACTAATAAGAATTTGCTATATAGCACACGAAACTATATTCAATACTCTGTAATGACCTATATGGGGGAAAAATCTTAAAAAAAAGAGTGGAGGTGTATGTATATATATATATATGTATGTATATATAACTGATTCACTGTGCTGTATAGAAGAAAATAACATTGTAAACCAACTATACTCCAATAAAAATTTTAAAAAAAATACAACTTCCAGTTGAGTACTTCTACATGCAAGAACACTTTTGGCTGTGTCCCTGGAGACAATCAGACAAGATTCTTGTCCACAGGGAGCAAGGGAGATAAGACAGGTACAAAAGTCACACAAAGAAGGGAGTGGCCAAGACCAAAGAAAAAGAAGAATAAAATGGTACCAGTACTAATGTGAGGAAGAGAGTGCCTCCTGCAGGAGGAATTAATGGGAAGATCCATGAAGACTTCAAGGAGATGAATAGGCAGGGAGCAGAGAAGTGGGGAGACAGGAGCAACAGTGCCAGTGTTGGTGCCAGACAGCATGCTAAGCTTCATGTTTGTACTGATGAGTTTAATACCCCAAAGATTTGCTATGCTGTTTGCTTAGTCGCTGAGTCATGTGCAACTCCTTGCAGTCCCATGGACTGTAGGCCCACCAGGCTCCTCTGTTTGTGGAATTTCCCAGGCAAGACTACCAGAGTGAGTTGCCACTTCCTTCTCCAGGGGATCTTCCCAACCCTGAGATGGAACCTGTGTCTCCCGTGTCTCCTGCATTGGCAGACAGATTGTTTACCTACCAAGCCACCAAGATTTCCTGAGGTTGAGGCAATTATTCTCACATTGTACTGTTCTTAATCACTCAGTCATGTCTAACTCTGCAACACCATGGACTATAGTCTGCCAGGCTCCTCTGTCCATGGGATTTTCCAGGCAAAAATACTGGAGTAGGTAGCTTTTTCCTACTCCAGAGGATCTTCCTGACCCAGGGATCAGACCCACATCTCTTGTGTCTCCTGCATTAGCAGGTGGATTCTTTACTACTGCATCACCTGAGAAGCCCAGTAATTCTCATGTTATTAAGGATGAAATTGAGACTCAGTGTGATTAAGTTACTTGCCTGGAATCATACAGCTGACACAAGGCAGTGCCATGGCTGGAGCTTAGGGCTGTCTGACTCTGCAATCCATGGGGAATACAAAGATGAGTGTTTCACCCTGGCTGGATGACAGCACATGGAGGACGGCTGGGAGGAATATACTGAACAGCTTGCTTAGGGACCAGCCCAGCCCCAACGGCTGTTTGAATCAGCTGCAAAAATCATTAGGTAGCAGAAAGCACAGGGAATTTTTGAAATGAGAGGTAACATGTTCCGAACTAAGAACTGGCAGAATGACTGTGAAAATCCTCATCACCTATGGACTAGAGATCCAAGTCCTGGGGCTTGGTTCTGCCAAATTCTCTGAGCCATTAAACTTCTTTGGGTGCCATTTACTACAGAAGCCAAGCCACTCAACCCTAAATCATAAAAGAGTAGTATTAATTCCTTCAGGACTCAAGAGCTCTGTTTTCTACAGGAGTAATTCCCAACATTTTAACTATCATGGAAAAATGTTCATATGCAAATCACCAGGATATTTGCACACAATTTCAGGAAACTTCAAACTCTAAACCGCTAAAGAAGTGGTTCTCAAACTTCAATGTACAATAAAGGAGAGCCAGAAGAGCTTATTTAAAATGCAAATTCCCAACAAGAGGTCCCCAGACCCCAGAAGAATAATCCCTATTACAGAGCATCACAGACACACACCGAAAAAAGCCCTGATACAATATTACTTTGCTTCTTCACAGCCCCTACTGCAACACCAGTGTATAATTCTTCTGACTGTAGCCTGTCTCTTTCCTTAAAATATATGGCAGGGCAAAAAGAGACATTGAAGTCTCCCCACAAAGCACTGTGCACACAATAATGGACTCCAGAACGGAAACTGCGGTGCAAAAGGTTCACCATCACTTATCAGTAATTGCCCATTTTGCCACTCGGTCTGTAAATAGCATCTCTAGCAGGTAATCCATTTTTCCTCCTCAAGGAGTACTTGCAAAATAGGTAAACATCATGCCAAGAAAATACTACGTGGCTCCCTGAGAAAAATCATCTAAAAGGTTACTCAAACGTGAGTAGGCCATTAGCTACTGTGAATATTAAGAGGTAATGTACTCTGGTGGGGTAAGGAAAAAGATAAAACTTGAGACATAATTAGATATTGAAAAGGCAGCAGACTCAGAGACTGTTCAAAGGTGTTACGTGAGAAGGACTAGAATATCAAAAACCCTTCATGAAAAGTTGAACTTATAAAATGGGTAGTTTATGGAAAAGAAATGAATAAAATGCCACCCCAGTGCCCCCATGAGTTCTTCATAAAAGGGCATAAGAGCATAAAAAAGGCTTCATGCTCTTCCCAAAATAATGCATCTAACACTACGGAGGAGACCTGGCAAATGTTAGGAGATTTACTCTGCTTGCCTTCAAATCAGCAGCATTTTGGAAGTGATTTGTTATGTTTATAAATGGCCTTTCATCTGAAAATCCACAACCCACAAAGCAAAGAAATCTACCTACTTGAATAGGTATCAACCAGCACTGACAAGACTATTTTGTTACTGAAACTCAGTCTTTAACATTCCAGAAGAAATTTTAACTTTAAAAATGGGAATGTTCACACCAAAATGCTTTAAAGCCTCCGGTGCATTTGGAAAATTTCCTAATAAAATATTGGGGAAATGATATCAGGAATCAGGAGGATGGGCAAGGGGAGCACATGTGTAGCTGTGTAACGAAGCAAGACCCTCTAAGGCCTTCCCAGGACAGACCTCTCAGTGTCTTCCAGCTGCCTTTTGTCTGAGGAAAAACTTTAGCTAAAAAATAAGCTTGATCAGAGAAGTGAGAAAATGCAGAAGCAAAGGCAAGCAATCACACCTGAAAAAACAACAATAGTTCAGTCATTAGGCAAAACCAAGGACCTTTAGTTCCTTCCCCAGGGCTCTAGATAATATTCTAACCCATGTTCTTTGTGTTTGCAGATACTGTTAACTACATGATGACCATGTAGTTAACAATACCAATATCTAGGTTTTGGGGCTCCAAAATCACTGCAGACGGTGACTGCAGCCATGAAATAAAAAGACGCTCATTCCTTGGAAGAAAAGTTATGACCAACCTAGACAGCATACTAAAAAGCAGAGACATTATTTTGCCAGCAAAGGTCTGTCTAGTCAAAGCTTTGTTTTTCCCAGTAGTCGTGTATGGCTGTGACAATTGGACTATAAAGAAAGCTAAGTGCTGAAAAATTGATGTTTTTGAACTGTGGTGTTGGAAAAGACTCTTGAGAGTCCCTTGGACTGCAAGGAGATCCAACCAGTCCATCCTAAAGGAAATCAGTCCTGAATATTCATTGGAAGGATGGATATTGAAGCCGAAGCTCCAATTCTTTGGCCACCTGATGTGAAGAACTGACTCATTGGAAAAGACCCTGATGCTGGGAAAGATTGAAGGCAGGAGGAGAAGGGGACAACAGAGGATGAGATGGCTGGATGGCATCACTGACTCGATGGACATGAGTTTGAGTAAGCTCCAGGAGTTGGTGATGGACAGGGAAGACTGGTGTGCTGCAGTCAATGGGGTCACAAAGTGTCGGACACAACTGAGCAACTGAACTGAACTGAACATGATGACAAAACTGTAGCTATGACATAAGTTGCTTCACCTTACACAATTCCTAGAACTGTTCTCAAGAAAATGTGAATACACTGACCCTGGAACTGAAGGTTATCTGTACTTAAAACAATTAAGATTATATTGATGAGACCACTGAATGACTAATTTCAAGGTGACTGTCGGAGCTGACTGTGTTGGTCTGCACATAACCCCCTCCCTCTGCATATACACTTCCTGAACTCCCTTTTGAAAGCTCTTGTCCCCTAATCGACAGTAGGGAGTCGACTTGTGTACATGAGTCTACCTTCTCCCCAGGTTGCTGGTTTCCTGAATAAAGCAAACTCCTTTCCTACAAACACATGTCTCTCAAGTATTGGCTTTCAAGCAGAAGCAACCAAACCTGAATTTGGTTAACAGTTTCAGTGTTCTAATTCTTAAGTTTTGAGATGGGTTTGTTTCATTAATATAACTCATCATTTACATATATATAAAATACTTTTTTCTTTTTACTAAATATTATATAATAAAAAGTTTAAACAGAGCTACATGAGATGATCACAGGAAATTAAGTGTATTTCATTTGACTTGCTTTGAGAGCAGAGCAAATGTCAACTATTTCAAGTCATTCTATTTTGCTTGCTATCTATCGGCAGCCCAGAAGAGACACTTTGACAATGTTCCCCATGCATCAACCAATTGGTTGAAATAAAACTTTTGTGCATCTGGGAATAAGGAAACAAAATTCTCTAGAGGTGTTTTTGTTATTGTGAGCTGAATATCTGTTTTGCTATGAGCAAAAAGACTGAGGACTTATTCCAGCACTTAAGAAGCAAGAGCTCTGACTCAAGACTGGGTTGCAGAGTTATTTCTTGGTCCAGTCTGACACTGGAGAAGATTAAGGAAGCAGAATAGGAATTAGGGATCATCTCTCAGTCATGTCAAAATTACACAGAGCAAAGACACAGTCTGGAGTGAGGAATAGAACACTTTCAGAAGCTAAGGAAGAGAGAGTGTTTGGGGACTGGGATAGGAGGGTCACTGCTCTGAGACCATCTACACATGATGCAGAAAACCCAAATTAATACAGTTTCAACTTCTTCAAAAAGAGACTTCCATGGATCCTTCGGTGGCAAAGATGATCCCTTAGACACTGTGGCTGTGCCAGGCACTAGGATACAAACCCCCTCCCTAAGCAGAAGGACACTTGTGCCATCTTTACGATCCTACTTCAAATTCCACTTAACAGGAGTCTTTTAAAGTAACAGGGAATTAGGTAGCTGGTCATGGCTAATACTGAATCAACCACACACTGGGTAACTCTTACCAGAGTGTTTTTCTGATACATGGTTAGGAGTGGACATCCTCTCGAAGGCAACATATGGCCACTCTTGCCAAGAAAGTGACAATCCTATCAGGACTTTATGTCTGACTGTCCACAAGAAGACTAGTTTCTTCTCCTTGAGTTCCAAGATTTACTGCTTTCTTCACTAAAGAAAGAACCTCTGCTCCATGCCTCATTAACCACCAACCTGAGGACCACTCTGAGGTGGCCCAGGTATGGCTGGAATGTGCTCATGGCGGTCATTTACATCTGAAATCTAGGGTTTGCTGTCTTTATTTTTTCCCCAGAGAACCCTAGTTTCAGATAAAATTTTACACAAAACTGAAACATATAAATAGAAAACCAGGGAACCTTCGGTTGTAAGGGGTGGGAGGTCTGAACTCTCCCTTAGAACCTGAGACTTTGGCGAATACAGAATATAAATCACTACCTTGGAAGGAATCAGGGTTAGGAAACCAAAACAGTGGGTGCTTCAAGCCCTATTTAGGGATTTAACAAGAGCAAACAGCCCAGGTTGAAATGGTCTAGTTGTTTGTGTCTTCCAGCTGCTCATCTGTTCCATCCTGAGTTAAAAGGCATCCTTTTAACTGCACACATGGCTTTCTATAGAGTCTCTTCATGCTGTGACCAATGACTGCATACAATGCAACTGAGAAAATAAGAGTATTTCCCAACATCATGTATCCCTTTGAGCCTCTTATAACGAGGGCAGCTTTCTAATTGTCACATTGGTTCCCTATAGGGATCTGTACCAATTAAGAAGATTCTGAGTTCTGGGCGAGCGGAATAGGGTAAAAAGGGCTGAGCCCTAAGCATCTCATGTCTCTTTTGATTATTTTCCTCAAACCTAAAACATGTTTATAAAAGTAACACTGAACCTTAAGGAACACATTATATTCAAGTGCCTATAATAAGTTTAATTAATAATAAGTATGATTTGACCCTGCCTATAAGTGTGTATATATGTGTTTGATTTCAAACACAGGCATATATGAAAGTATTTATTCATAAAATTCCTAAAAGTCTCTAAAGCCCATAGTGAAAATACTAAACGCTGTCGTTTTTTTTATTTTTCACATAAAATGGATATGAGTAACACTCAGTAACTGTAAAAATCTTGTATCTGCTCAAATATTCAACTCATCAGACTTTAAGGCTCACAGCACACAAGTAACATTAATCTCAAAAGCTGTCAGATGAAATACCCCAAAAGCATTTTACTTTTATTATCTACAAGAGCCATCTTCCTGGAAATGATTTCCTGAAATGTAGCTGACAACAGGAAGAAGGGTAAGAGATTTTGAAGAAGACTGTATTAAACACTTTCAAGTCTGATGGTTTATTATTCATAGGAAATTCTTACAATTTCAGAACTGAAGGTTTTTTCTAGGATGCTGCTGCTGCTGCTGCGTTACTTCAGTCGTGTCCGACTCTGTGTGACCCCATAGACAGAAGCCCACCAGGGTCCCCCGTCCCTGGGATTCTCCAGGCAAGAACACTGGAGTGGGTTGCCATTTTCTAGGATAGGAGCTACCTAAAGTTCCCTCTGTTTTCCTTCCACTGTTTCTCATACTTCTGTTGTAGTCCATTGCGTTGACTTATATTTTATGATACTGCCATTTCCCACTAGGTTGTTCAACTGGGGCTCATAAGTGCACTCTCCATGGGGTCTGGCTGGTGCACAGTGGGTTTACTGAAAGCACAAAGCTTAAATTTTAAATGTTCACTCAAGCTTGTGCATGAGCTAAAGAAATATGACTGAAACGTGTGTGTGTGTGCACATGCGTCCACGTGCCTCATGACTTTGAGCAGCTCAGCACTGACTGAGTTACCTTTCTCATCACTCAGGATAATTTTGGAACTCCTTGGTTATAGAGTCATAATTTTCATCCCATACAAGAAAGTCGAAGTGAGCGTGAATGCAAACTAAGTCTTCAGGTTATTACTGTCAGGTATCACTTTTTCCAAGTTAAAGTGAAAAAAGTAAAGTGAAAGTTGCTCAGTCATATCCAACTCTTTGTGACCCCATGGACTATACAGTCCATGGAATTCTCCAGGCCAGAATACTGGAGTGGGTAGACTTTCCCTTCTCCAGGGGATCTTCCCAACCCAGGTCTCCCACATTGCAGGTGGATTCTTTGTTCCCTTTGCTGCCTAATCTTTTGCAGGAATATTCTTCTTTCCTTTCTGTGTGTAAAAGGACCTTTGCCCTGCACGTGCACCGACACAGCCCTATCTCCAGCTGAACACACTGTCTGATTTCTTTGGGATCCAAGTACTTGCTCTGTCCCCACTGACACCATGATCAGTGGAACAACTTTCATCTCTCGTTGGCTGCTGGTATCTGCTCAATAGCTTCTTCCCCACCCTGTTCTTACTCCCCACCCAGCCTCTAGGCCCGGATGATCCACGACTTAACAGTCTCTTCACTTTGGACAAACCACACACAATCCATAATACTGCTGACAAGTTCCCCTGCCATCATTCTGACTTTGTTTTCTAGCTTCTGATCTCTGTCTATGCCCTCTCCCTTGAGGAGCTATCCACAAGCTATAATCTTATGGTGACTGACCACATCTTTTGGCTTAAATTAGTTTGTGTGGGTTTCTGTTACAACCAAATCCCTAACGCATATATGACTAGAAGGCAAGTATATCCACTGGAATTACAGTCTGTACAGTGGTGCTGATGATGCTCAGACAAAATAACTACTTCCTTTCTGCATTTGCACAGCTGTGAGCCACCCTGGAGGGTCAAAACCCACTGAGCCTTGGAAAGTGGAGAGTTGCCCTTACCTGGGTGTGGGGAGTATATCTACAATACAAAGATTTTTTAAAAGCACTAAATATAATTTTGTCAAGGAATATACAGCAACTGTCATTTTAGGCAATAGCAAAGTACTGTATATAAAAATTAAGTCCATTATTTTTTTTCTTGCAGAAGTAGAACTGGGCTGAGTGGGATGCTTATGTTCTTTTTCTGGGGCTTTCCCTAGACCAGCGGTTCTCACTGAAGGGAAGGGTGTATCACCCAAGGGAGGTCTGCCAATGTTAGGAGACATTTTTGGTTGTCTCAAATTGGAGGTGGGTATGCAACTGAGCATACTTCCCTGGTGGCTCAGAGGTTAAAGCGTCTGCCTCTAACGCGGGAGACCAGGGTTCGATCCCTGGGTCGGGAAGATCCCCTGGAGAAGGAAATGGTAACCCACTCCAGTATTCTTGCCTGGAGAATCCCATGGACAGAGAAGCCTGGTAGGCTACAGTCCACAGGGTCGCAAAGAGTCGGACACGACTGAGCGACTTCATTTCACTTCACTTCACTTCACTTCATGCAACTGAGCAGGACCCTATGGGACCTTCCCGGGACAGAATCTTGTATGTCTTTTGCCTGCCTCTTGTTTGTAGAAAAGTTTTAGTCTCCCATGCCTCCCCTGAGTCACAAAAGGCTGGCTCAAAAATTAATGATTGAAACATACGAAAATGTAGTAACAAAAAATAGCAGACAGGCCAGAATTACTCATAACAATTTAAACTGTAAATCAGCCATATGGTGGTCACATGATTTTTAATTCCTCCCTGAAGGACTCAGATAATAGTATCTGATTCACATTCCTGAGTTGTTTTTACAGATACTATTATAAAACCCCCATCAGATGGAAGAAGTTAACCACATGATGACCATGAACACATAGCCCTCAGACCAACTGGAGCCTGAAAACTGATAATGTTAACCCCTGTGACACCCCACTCACCCCCTTACCTCACCATGAACCAATCAGAGAACTGTGCACAAACTTATCACATACCCTGCAACTTCTCTCCCTCACCTTGCTTTAAAAAACTTCCCAGAAATCTGTCAGGGAGTTTTGTCTTTTGAACATTAACTGCCCGAACTCCTTGCTTGGTGCTTGCAATAAACACTGCATTTTCCTTCACCACAACCCAATGTCAGTAGAGAGCTTTTACTGCACAGTTAAGCAGACCCAAGTTTGGTTTGGTAACAGGTAGAAGCCAGGGACACTGCTGAACATCCTATGTTGCATAGGACAGCCTCCAACAACATAGAAATGCCTAGTCTAAAACAAATAATAGTCTTCCTCTTGAGAAATCCTATTCTAGACACTATATTTCCCCCTCTAAACTAGCATTTCCTTTATTTCCAGATTTCATCTCACTCACCATCAAAATGTGATGAAAAGATACAGAATTGGTAATATAAGTCCTTATTTTTCTGCTGTGAAAGTAACAATGATTCCTTGTAATTATCCAATAACACAAAATGAGGGGAGATAATGATTTCTTTATTAATTTTAAATAGACAAGAAATGCATGAACACATTCTCCTAGTAAGACAATTTAAACATTACAGATAAAAATAGAGTTTCCCTAGCAACCAGCCCCCTTTGCCCTCAGAAGTAACCATTTCAATTTATTCTCAGTTTGGTTGTATTTTTCTGTAGTGATAACACAAATTTCCTGCCCTCCTTAAATTGTTTATTTCAGCAATCTGGTGGTAGTAAAATAATATCTGCTGTTGTTTAACTTGCATTTTGCTAATTGCAGGTGAAATTGAGGATATGTTCCTTGATTACTTTTGTTTCCTCTGAGAATTGCCTGTTCCTTTCCTTTGCTCATTTGTAATCACTAGATACAAACTTATCCCTTATCCCTATTCATTAGCACGTAAATACTATGACAATTATATCTATATATACTGCAAGTAGTTTCTCCCAGATCTGCTTCCTCTGTATTTTATTTTTTTAGGCTCTCTTCAACAGAAGCTTTCAATATTAAGTCAAATTTGCCAAGTGTTTCTCTTAAAGGTGTATCTTTTATTTTGTTGTTTAAGGTCGTCCCAACTAGGTAATTCCCAACACTGCCTCCCAATTCTAAAATTCATTCTTTTAGAAAGCAGACCTCCTATTATTCAAACAGCTCCTATAATGCAGGGGGTTTAGGATGCAAGACCCAGCCACCCTTAAGATATCCGCACAGAGTTGCAAGCTCACCAAGTTCAGTTCAGTTCAGTCGCTCAGTCGTGTCCGACTCTCCGCGACTCCATGAATCACAGCACGCCAGGCCTCCCTGTCCATCACCAACTCCCGGAGTTCACTCAAACTCATGTCCACAGAGTCGGTGATGCCATCCAGCCATCTCATTCTCCGTCGTCCCCTTCTCCTCCCGCCCCCAACCTTTCCCAGCATCAGAGTCTTTTCCAGTGAGTCAACTCGTCGCATGAGGTGGCCAAAGTATTGGAGTTTCAGCTTTAGCATCAGTCCCTCCAATGAACACCCAGGATTGATCTCCTTTAGAATGGACTGGTTGGATCTCCTTGCAGTCCAAGGGACTCTCAAGAGTCTTCTCCAGCACCACAGTTCAAAAGCATCAATTCTTCAGCGATCAGCTTTCTTCACAGTCCAACTCTCACATCCATACATGACCACTGGAAAAACCATAGCCTTGACTAGATGGACCTTGGTTGGCAAAGTATTGTCTCTGCTTTTTAATATACTATCTAGGTTGGTCATAACTTTCCTTCCAAGGAGTAAGCGTCTTTTAATTTCATGGCTGTAATCAGCATCCACAGTGATTTTGGAGCCCAAAAAAATAAAGTTGGACACTGTTCCACTGTTTCCCCACCTATTTCCCATGAAGTGATGGGACCAGATGCCATGATCTTCATTTTCTGAATGTTGAGCTTCAAGCCCAACTTTTCACTCTCCTCTTTCACTTTCATCAAGAGGCTTTTGAGTTCCTCTTCACTTTCTGCCATAAGGGTGGTGTCATCTGCATATCTGAGGTTATTGATATTTCTCCCAGAAATCTTGATTCCAGCTTGTGCTTCTTCCAGCCCAGCGTTCCTCATGATGTACTCTGCATAGAAGTTAAATAAGCAGGGTGACAATATACAACCTTGACATACTCCTTTTCCTATTTGGAACCAGTCTGTTGTTCCATGTACAGTTCTGTTGCTTCCTGACCTGCATACAGGTTTCTCAAGAGGCAGGTCAGGTGGTCTGGGATTCCCATCTCTTTCAGAATTTTCCCCAGTTTCTTGTGATCCACACAGTCAAAGGCTTTGGCATAGTCAATGAAGCAGAAATAGATGTTTTTCTGAAACTCTCTTGCTTTCTCCATGATCCAGCGGATGTTGGCAATTTGATCTCTGGTGCCTCTGCCTTTTCTAAAACCTGCTTGAACATCTGGGAGTTCACGGTTTACATACTGCTGAAGCCTGGCTTGGAGAATTTTGAGCATGACTTTACTAGCGTGTGAGATGAGTGCAATTGTGCGGTAGTTTGAGCATTCTTTGGCATTGCCTTTCTTTGGGATTGGAATGAAAACTGACCTCTTCCAGTCCTGTGGCCACTGCTGAGTTTTCCAAATCTGCTGGCATATTGAGTGCAGCACTTTCACAGCATCATCTTTCAAGACTTGAAATAGCTCCACTGGAATTCCATCACCTCCACTAGCTTTGTTCGTAGTGATGCTTTCTAAGGCCCACTTGACTTCACATTCCAAGATGTCTGGCTCTAGGTCGGTGATCACATTATCGTGACTATCTTGGTCGTGAAGATCTTTTTTGTACAGTTCTTCTGTGTATTCTTGCCACCTCTTCTTAATATCTTCTGCTTCTGTTAGGTCCATACCATTTCTGTCCTTTATCGCGCCCATCTTTGCATGAAATGTTCCCTTGGAATCTCTAATTTTCTTGAAGAGGTCTCTTGTTTTTCCTATTCTGTTGTTTTCCTCTATTTCTTTGCATTGATCACTGAGGAAGGCTTTCTTATCTCTCCTTGCTATTCTTTGGAACTCTGCATTCAGATGCTTATATCTTTCCTTTTCTCCTTTGCTTTTTGCCTCTCTTCTTTTCACAGCTATTTGTAAGGCCTCCTCAGACAGCCATTTCGCTCTTTTGCATTTCTTTTCCATGGGGATGGTCTTGGTCCCTGTCTCCTGTACAATGTCACGAACCTCCATCCAGAGTTCATCAGGCACTCTATCAATCAGATCTAGTCCCTTAAATCTATTTCTCACTTCCACTGTATAATCATAAGGGATTTGATTGAGGTCATATCTGAATGGTCTAGTGGTTTTCCCTACTTTCTTCAATTTAAGTCTGAACTTCGCAATAAGGAGTTCATGATCTGAGCCACAGTCAGCTCCTGGTCTTGTTTTCGCTAACTGAGGGCAGACAAACTGAAATCATAATCACAGGAAACTAGCTGATCTGATCACATGGACCACAGCTGAATGTGGTCCCCTGGAGAAGGGAATGGCAAACCACTTCAGTACACTTGCCTTGAGAACCCCATGAACAGTATCAAAGGGCAAAATGATAGGATACTGAATGAGGAATTCCCCAGGTCGGTAGGTGCCCAGTATGCTACTGGAGCTCAGTGGAGAAATAACTATAGAAGGAATAAAGGGATGGAGCAAAAGCAAAACCAATACCCAGTTGTGGATGTGACCAATGATAGAAATAAGGTCCGGTGCTATAAAGAGCAATATTGCATAGGAACCTGGAATGTTAGGTCCATGAATCAAGGCAAATTGGAAGTGGTCAAACAGGAGATGGCAAGAGTGAACGTCGACATTCTAGGAATCAGTGAATTAAAATGGACTGGAATGGGTGAATTTAACTCGGATGACCATTATATCTACTACTGTGGGCAGGAATCCCTTAGAAGAAATGGAGTAGCCATCATGGTCAACAAAAGGGTCCGAAATGCAAGCTCACCAAGCCACAAGCCAAATCATTAACTTCCCTTTTCCCAATGCTGCTCCCCTGAGGCCCACATCATAGGTCAATCTTGACCCTTTCCTCTCTCTACTCCCACTTTATTTATAGCAATTTGCATTTATGCAGCAACAACATCATTTGTCACACTTCTTGCTGCTGCTGCTAAGTCGCTTCAGTCGTGTCTGACTTTGTGCGACCCCATAGACGGCAGTCCACCAGGCTCCCCCTTCCCTGGGATTCTCCAGGCAAGAACACTGGAGTGGGTTGCCATTTCCTTCTCCAATGCATGAACGTGAAAAGTGAAAGTGTAGTCGCTCAGTCGTGTCCAACTCTTAGCGACCCCATGGACTGCAGTCTACCAGGCTCCTCTGCCCATGGGATTTTACAGGCAAGAGTACTGGACTGGGTTGCCATTGGCCTTCTCAGGTCACACTTCTTACAGTCCCATAAAAATTAGTAGTATTTGGACAATAATAATATAACAAGGTAGGAATCCTGCTACCATCTTTCCTAGCTTTTACTCACATAAGAAAATGAGAAAAAATGACAAACATTAACTAATTGGATGCTTCTAATATGATAGACACAGTGTTACTTATATGTACCACAACATATCACTTGGGTTAACATCAAATTTTCATATAAAGTTCGTGCTGTTGCCATTCTTTGCCTTCCACATCCATTTCCCAGTCAGTGATTTCTATGTTCTCTGGATAGACAAACTCAACATCATTATATTTTAAATGTTCAGAGACACAGATATTGATATTTTGCTACAATCCTTGACTTTCCTGAGACCTAGAAGCTCAGTAAGAAAAAGCCAAATCCCATACACTTCAATTAAGCTAAAGTCTTATATAGACATGTCTGATGAAATGAACAGGCATGCAAGGTCATGGCAGAAAAGAATACAAGGTCCCAAGATAAAATCATTATAAGTTGCAAATTAGAAAGACAGGACTTCACAAGAGTGCTTGGACATTGGAAAGACCTAGTTAAGTGTCCCTGTTACAGGGAAGAACACAATCTGACTCTGACTCCACGCTGGATCTGTTTCTTTAACTGATGCTTCCTGTTGCTTCTGTTCACTAAAAGGATACTGTCCATACATAATAGCCTGCCTCAGGGAACCCTGCTTCTCTGCCTGAATATTCTACAAGAAAGAAGAAATCAACACATCTCCTCCCTGAGGCTGGCCATTTCAGGAGATATTTATAAGACTTATGACCTGTTTACGTCTCACCTTCTCCCCTTCTCTGTTCAATGAAAGAACCCGGCATCTAGACCCCTCAAAAATGGTTATTTTGAGACATTAGTCTGCCATCTTCTTGGTCTTCTGGCTTTCCAAATAAAGTCACATTCCTTGCCTAAACTCCTTGTCTCTGATTCATTGGCCTGTTATTCAGCGAGCAGAACAAGTTTTGACTATGTACATTCTCATCTTTTCATATAAATCTTTCTAAAATAGATTTACATAAAGCTGCTGTTTGAAACAAGGAATTCACTGATTTTTGAATTCAGTGCTTTTTGCTCTGATAATCCTCCGTAACTCCTCAGCATAACAGAAAACATTCTGACAGCCTTGCCACTGCCCACCTGCCCAAGCTGATCTCTGGCCACCATCATTTTATCCCCACCTCCAGCTAAACTAAGCCAAATGCAGGACTCCAAACAGACCCTACTCGCTCTATCTGGAATCCTCCTGGGCTACTTCTACCTACCTTCTCAGGAGCAGCTCAGGCTTCAGTCCCAGGAACCTACACTCTCTCCCCAATAAGTCTGAGCTAAGTGCCCCCTGGGCCTTCCCTGGTGGCGCAGACGGTAAAGCATCTTCTTGTAGTGCGGGAGACCTGGGTTCTATCCCTGGGTTGGGAAGATTCCCTGGAGAATGAAATGGCAACCCACTCCAGTACTCTTGCCTGGAAAATTCCATGGACTGACACACAACACACTGTTCAATAATTGCACGTTTCCTCATCTATCGTTTAGATAGACTGGACATATAATTGTGTTTTGGCTTAGACTCTTCCCTTATTCAGTGAACACTTATGAATATGATCTTTGTGCAGTGCAAAGTGTAAGATACTGGAGGCACCAGGCAAGAGTGAAAGGGTCCAAATCTTGCTCTCAAGACATGTACACAATTCTATAAATAAAAATAAGCTAGTTAGAAATTGACAAAGGCCCAAAGAGAAATATAGACCACACGGTAATTAGGTTCAAAGAAAGAAAGACTAACTTTACTGGTGA